>NC_079905.1:8280257-8569248 GCF_024868665.1 Triplophysa rosa | reverse complement strand
GTGTGTGTGTGTGTGTGTGTGTGTGTGTGTGCGTGTGTGTGTGTGTGTGTGTGTGTGTGACTGACTGATCTAGGCTTGGAGAGGCATTCAAAATCCAGAGGGCCCCGTCCATCTGTGCTTTTTCTCAGAAAGGCCAGCCATGAAACAGAATGGTCCATTTTCCCAGTGCATCTTTTATACGCTTGAGACATAGAGAAGGTGACTCCACAGTTTATGAATTATATAAAATATCCAACTCAGCTAAAAGATTAAATCTTTCCTGAAGGTTAAAATCGAGTATGTGACTAATAAATATAAAAAAATACCTTTACACATGCTCTTTAATGAGAGAAAACAAGCATACCCTATTTTTTGTATTTGCTGTAATGTATAGACTGTAAAATAAAATAATTTTAGACTATTTTGGGCAAGAGGTCAAGGTTTGGCTGGTTAGGATGACTAGCCCCTGCTGGTAGATGATTCACTGCATGAAAACATACTTTGTTTTGTCCATGCAAGCATTTTCTGTTGCAAATCCTTCCTAATGTTATGAACACATTGCACCAGATTGCTTTAATGAATGTGGTTTGATGAAAGGATCTGACAAGGCAGATCTTAAAGCTCTTATCATGCATATCACACAAACACATTTCAGAAGAACAGATGGATCTGAAGTCCTGATCAGATGGACACGCAAAGACACTTCAAAGTAGCTCCCATATTTAACTTTGTTGCTTGCACTTAGCTCTTTCAATCCATGAAACACAAATGAGTGACAAAGCGCAAGGAGAATCCTTGCTACATACGACACCAGCTCCTACTCTGCTGGTTACTATGGTAACCACAGGCTGTGCCCGTTAGCCTTATGCGCTATAAAGGAAGGGAGCAAAGCGGAAAGTGGGAGGGGGAGAGAGAGAGAAAGGACATAACACAAAAATAAAAGAGAGCAGGAGAAATGAGGTGGAACTGAATCTCATCTTCCTCATGATAAAAGCAGCCCAATTATCTGTCATTGCAGGCAATTGCTATGGAAAGTGAAGACCGTTTTCATTGGCTTTTGTAATGGGCACAGTACAACATCTTTTCTACTTTTCAATTGTGTCTTTAATGGTGCACAGCAGAGCCCTTGAAAAACGCTTGCAATCAGACATTTAAACTTTTTTTATTACATTTATGAGCCACCAGTTGACCGTTTTGAAATTTGGAAGTTTGCTGTTAATTGTTTTGTTTACACGGACAGCCTGAATCATTTTGATCTGAGCACCACACATTCCACATTCCAGCTTCACGAGAGTTTCAAAAACGGAGATCTAACTGCAGCTGCTTTGAAGAAAACATTACATAAACTTCCATAGACCATAACACTCGAGACATAAAACAAGACTTAGACAAATTACATCTAAAACAACATCAAAGAGAGAATTGAACTGCATTGAAGATGGGGTGGATCTAAGATCAATGGATGTTTATGGTTTAAATAGGAGGTCTGATGGAATTTCACTTCTTTAAATTTAGTTAGTGAGTAGTATAGCTGTTTGAGAATGAACAATATCTGCCAATTCGCAACGCTCCAAGTTCTCTTCTTTTAACAGAAATATCTTTTTAAATAATACAAAAAAGGATAGGGTAATGGGCGGGACATCTCAACACACACTCTAACCGGTAAGACCAAGCACAACAGACTTTCTTAGCTTGACCAATCAGAGCATTTCGGAATGAGGGACTTTCTAGAACCAGGAACTCAACAGCCTGTTTTCTAAAACATTGAGATGACAGCAAAGCCTAATGCTAACGCCGGTACGCAGGAAAGGAGACCAGAGGGTGTTTTATTTTAATGGATGTCAATGGAATAGAAGCTTCACTACACCCAATACATCGTTTTTGTGAGGAAACAGCTGATCATTTAAGGAACCGACTGCCTTTCCGTTAATGTTCAACATGTTTTACATCAAACAATACGTTCGTGGTGAACGATATGTAGACTTTACTATTAATAAAATGTTACTTTTTAAGAGAAGGCAGAGTAGCGAATGTTACGACAGGCAGGACTCACTTACGGCATTATCATAGAATTTAATAATATTGAATGATGGACTTAGGTTTTAGCAGTTATGAGAACACTTGAATTGTAATAACTAAAACTGCATGTATGCATATGACGCTGATGCAATTTCATGAAAAATGGGTAATGTAAAATATTATATTGTATGTCTGTTGTTGAATGAAAATAAAATGTTTTAATAAATACTAGGGCTGTCAACGTTAACACAATTAACGCAGCATCCGTTTGTTTTGACATTCTTTTTCTAGCGTTACATTATGTAATCACGCTCTTATTCGTGTACAGGCTTTTAAACCACTTAAGCGCGATTTGAAACAGTTGCTTTGACGCGTTCAATGAAGATAGACAGCTTCTAAACTGTGGGACGCAGCAAAACGCAACGCGAGGTCCAGTCTGGTGTAAACAGTCATGGGCTGAAGGCTGCGTCTGTGAATCTCTGTCAGACAGCGCATCCGTGTTAAGTTCTCTTTCGTGCTTGAATGGATAAAACCACACAAGATTATGTCAGAAAGCCCGTTTTGTCGAGCATTTTCTTAAGCAAGACATAAAGTGTAAAACAAAATCTTAAATGAATGCAAAGAGTTGTGAAAATGGGAGTGCGGTGACGGTCAGATGATAATTCTTCTGCATTTAATTTATAATTTAGCATTAAAGACTGTAAAGTGTTTGAGAACTTCCTTCAATTTCTGTATATTTCATGATAGCTCTCAATTATATTGTTGAATGGCTATAATTAATGTTAAAATAGTCAATGTAATAGAGACATCAGTTACAGTACTAATATCAACATGTTTTCTTTCAATCATAAAATGAGGCTGTTAAAGAAATATGTTGTTTCTACATCAATTTGAAGATTAAATGTGAAATTATTAAAATGTAAAAGTATATTTTAAAATATTATTGTTATGTGCGATTAATCATGATTAATCACAGAAAAATGTGTGATTAATCCGATTAATTTTTTTAATCGATTGACAGCACTAATAAATACATTTGAAATGTAATGGCTTGTGACTGTTGCGTTGATTATGACAATAAAATTTAATTAATAAGGTAATATAAATGAATAAATAAAAAGGTATGGTTTCTGTGACTTCCAGATTTCAACAAATAAGTTACATTTAATATTACGGTCATGTGGTCTATTTTAAACTAGAATCACCAACAAAATCTCTTTTCTTGTGCAATATGTTTTGACAATATGAACAAACAAATCCACACAAAACTGTGCAATGTAAACTTTTACCGACAGTCGTAAAACTGAACTCAGGCCACTGCCATTATTTGATTGGCTGAGGGTGCCTCACGTGATCCATGTTAGCCGTTATGCTTTCTCCTATGGTAAGTATTACAGACCCTTATACTGTATCTCCCTATATAAGAGTATCTCTGATGACAGTGTAAAACACAGGTGAAATATGTAATAGGCTATATAAAGCATTTTTAGGAAAATTTAAACACGAACATGTATTGTTTAGCACACCATAAACATAATAAAGACCAATAGCACCCGTTTAACTCAGGCCTCTGTGGTTGCATACCATTTTGTTTAATAAAAAATGTGATATTAAATGTTTTTTAATAAATGTCAAAAGTACATCTTCAAGACATAATTCTTAATAAAGTACATTTTTATATTACTGGAGATAAAACTAAAAAGACATGCTGAAAACATACTTTGAAATGCACTGTAACAAAAAAGCTAGAGATTTGTCCCTTTAAGCCTTCCATAGTCTGGCGATGTGTACAATCATTGTATAGATTGCGAAGGTGACAGGTATTCGCTAAAAGTTTTTTCTTTAATTGTTAGACAATTATTTAAATAACCATAGTGGGATTTACCAAAGGTGTTGTTCATGACATCATGTCAAAATGAAGCTTTTGTCATCCAAATTCTTGGAGGAACGGCATGCGGTGTAAAATATTACATATTTTTGAAATGTTAAATAATTTTCTTTCAGCTACCAAGTACCATCCAGGCAGTTTAATACATCTTACAATACTTAAATCCATTCTGTAGAATCCCACAGATTATCAACACAGAAAATGCTAAATAAATGTGCGTTGTGCAAATTAAGTAACAACATTATCACAACAGAAGTAGAAAAAGTCTAAAAAACTTTTCAAAATAAAAGACTCTGATAATATTCCAGTATTCTAGGTATGTGAAGACAACCCAATGAGCTAAGACCTTGTGGCTAACCATTTTTTAGGAGAGAATAGTCATAAATGTTAAACAAACATGTCGTGATTTTGCCTCATCTTGTCATGTCTGTCTTGATCTTGTGGCAGTATCACGACAGGATCCCTTGTTTTACGTGGAGAGAGGCGTTTTGGCCCTGTTGGCCTTCCACTCTCCGGTGTCAGGTCTCTGTTCCTGCCCTTTGGTTACCTTAATTGCTTGTTATTGGTTTCATGCCCCACACCTGTTCCCTCTTTATTTGTCCCCTTATTTAATGCCCCTGTGTCCTCTGTCTTGTGCTGGATCATTGTAATGTTGTGTGCGTGTCTTTTGTCTGGTGAGTTGCTGTGTAGTGTAGTGTAGTGTAGTGTAGTGTAGTGTAGTGTAGTGTAGTGTAGTGTAGTGTAGTTTTTGTATTTAATTCAAATGTTGTCTCTAGTTTAGTTTAGTGTAGTTAGTCCATGTTCTAGTTGTATGTCATGTTTACAGTTTGTTATTTTACCCCCACGTGGCCGTGGGTCTTTGTTTTGTTAATTATTTATTAAAAGTCTGTTTAACCCCTTACCTCTTGTTTGCGCCTGGGTCCTCTGTTCCCTGTCTTTGTGTCTCACCAAACCGTAACATGACAAAACATCTAAATGCTAACTCGCTATAGCACATTTTAACTAGAAAGCAGTGTACTAGAGAGACAGTCAAAGCTCTTGATTCTTTGGTTTCCCACTAAACGTCCTCACGATAGACTGGATTTAGAAGAGGGCTTCTTTGTTTGGTTGTCAAGCCTTTGGCAGCTAATTCCATGCATATATTAGCACAAAAAGAGCCTCTACCTCATTATCAGTCTAAAATAAATAAATAACAACAACAACAGCTGTTTCATTATTTCTTTGTTTGACCATTTCTTTTTGATCAGAAGATTACAAGAACGGCCGCCATCAAATACTAATGTCTCTTGTATAATTATTAAAACAGCTAAGCAGTTGTATCGATGGTATTTAGCATGCCAGCTTAAACAGTGCGTGTTTTATTGTGTTCTCCTGCAATTAGCTCATTGTGTAACACCATACATAAACTAACATAATGAATACCGTTGTAAACAGTGTTTAAATTATTTTAGCGGGCGGGGGTTCAGTTGGTGAAAAGAAAACAAGGCACGGATGAGAGTTGCTTTGATGCCGTATCTGAATTAAAGGTTGTGTTGTGTTAAAGGTTTGATAGAGCTAAAGTCAAAGAAAAGCCCTATAGCAACCATCGCAGAAAAGAACAAGCGAATACAAAAACATCAAGTGTTTAGGATGGGAAAGCCGGGAGCTCATTTCCATTTCGTTCACTTTGAGTGTGAAACTGGTATCTCATTTTAGACACAACAGCATAGACGGAACATTTCAGCTGTCAGCATATTTTGTAAGCGATTGGTGTCACAAATTTCACAGAATACTTACAGTGCTTGATCATTATGCGTTTTGTTCCATGAAGCTAACTAATGCCATGCAACCTATAGCCCTATACCGTAAAAGCTTTCTGCTACAAATTCATTGCAGCAAAGCAAACAAGTAGTGCATATGAGTAGTCATTATTTAGCATGAAATTAAGATTTAACTGCTTTCATTACGGCACAACTTTTTCCGTCTAAGTCAACGGAGGAGAAAGACTCAAGTTAAATTGAGTGGAAGTGAATCATTCTGTGTGACAAGCATCCATGCGTTTAGTGCACGAGAGAGCCTCTCCTCGCTTGCTTTAAAGAAGCTAAGTACAGGAAGAGACATTGTTAAACAAAAATTCTTCATCTTGCTTTTATCTTGCGTGTACAAATCAGCTTGGCATGGAATGAAGCATGTTTACAGACAAACAAACACATACATATGGAGATCTCAGACTGCAAACACACACACGCAGATGCACACACACCGTGTTGTCATGCTTGTGCAGTGTCGCAGAATCCAGACTTATCTCCCGGCAAGCCAGATCAAAAACAACCCAAGGCCAGCTAAATCACCATGACATGATATCTCCCAAGCGTGGCATTCTGCTTTATGTCATAATGATGTTAACAGTGTGTTGCGCACGTTTGTTTGAGCGATCTTCAAAAAGACACAAAAGAATTGAAACAAGATAAATACAGCGTTAAGCATTATGGAACATTAAGCAAAAATATTTCCAAAATAGCTTAAAAATAGCTTCCAAAATGTGAGAGTTTATGTGCTTCTTTCAGAAAGGAATAATGCACAACGTAGTGCAAATGATGAACATGGATCAGAGCTGCCTCTGAGGCACTGAACTCTGAATAAAAGGTAGCCTAATTGTTCAATTAGAAGTAGCTGCCAGTTCTAACACTTGACACCTCAAATAGCTAGAAAAGAGGATTATAATGAAGGTTTTACACAACGCTACGCCATGATGCTCTGAAACAGTCTTGTTCGGTTTGAGTGGTTCTGTTCTGATTTGTCTGTGGACAGTGCTAATCCTGCATAATTTGGATGTGAAAAATATAAAAGAGGGAATTTTTCATTATTGATGTAAAATGTTGTTACTTGTGCACGCACAAGTTTTAAATAAGAAAGGCCTGGTTGAAAAAACTCCCTTTGGGTGTGAGTGGCACAAAAACCAACTATATTTACACATGGAACCTTCACTCACATTGACTTGGCTTTGAATAGATTATTAAAACCGACAAGGCAGGAAATTAAGATACATTACTTCCAAATGCTTTTCCAGTTCTGGTTCTTGTAATGATTGGGAAACATGCTTCATATTATTACAGACGTTCCATTTACATATGAGCGTTAGGCTTTGGTGTCTCTCATTTTCTACAGCTGGACTCATACTGTTGAATGAATACTGTTTAGACATCCAAACTACCCTGTTTGACCAGGCAGAGACACTGTGTCGGGCTCTTTGTTTTACTCATTGAAATGTCTTTCATATCGATCAACATGCTATTTCCCAGCACTGATGCAGAATGGAAGTTGGATGAGCTCTGATTGTGCCGGAAGCGTCATTTATGTGTGTCATGTGTGGGAGGAGAAGCTCAGATACCATCTCTGTCCCTGCTGTCGTGCTTTGCATTTTTTTTCCCCCATTTCTCTATGATTTCTGCTTTGTTCTCATCTGTTCTTTGTTTGGCTAGCTGCCTTGTTTACCGTAGTTTTTATTTTGTAATAGTATGCACTTTCTGTGTGTTTAACCGTGCAACAACGTTTCCGATGCTATCCTTGCAGCGCTTGCTTCTTTTTTGTCTTTTATCTAATGAGCGATGTACTTGTACAAACTAGCAACAGTCAGCCTTGCTTTGTGTAACGGCTTGAAAAGCTTTGTTTCACAGAAAAAGCACTCTTTACAAAGCTATACAGCTGCAAATTCAAACACACACACTACATGATAGCATGCATGTTCTGATACACTAACTTTGAACTTGTTTTTGAAGTGCTCCAAAGACTCAAATGTTCTCATCCCTCGTGAGGCTGTGCATATTAAAACTGAATATTCGGCTAGTGTCTTTCCCAGGACTAATGATCAAAGACTTGAGGTGTTTAGCTGAACCAATTCTTCTTCCTTTGAGGCGTTTTAGTATTGCTCTGAAGTCACAGTGCCAATTAGAGATGCATCAAAGGCTCTCCTCCTTTCTAACTTCCCACATTTAAACCAGGACCGTCAGATTTATTTTAGGTCCTGGGTTGGACTGGACTAAACGTCACCATGTTCTGGGCAATTTTTTTATTTGTTCAATATTTGTGTTGGCTATAAAGAGTGCAATAGGCCCAAAGGAAAATCTGGAGCCACTAATGTCCTGAATAAATTTATGCTGCTTAAATATGCAATACTGGGGTACATTGAAGGCAAATTAAAGTTAATTTTATTTACTAGAGGCCTTTATTTTACAAATACATAAAAAAAGAATATCATCGCTGTCGGGCGGAAACCTCCTATGTCCAAATTTTGTCAATTTCATATTTTTTCACAAATCGATGCTATTGGTCGACAGCTGTAATGCTTCGGTGCAGAAGGAAGCCCGTGAGATTCGGCTAATTCAACTAATTTCCGCCTATTAGACAGCCTAGTCAGCTCATCGTTTTTTGTATTACATCACTCATAGCTCTAACGTTTAAAATAGAGTTTAAGAAGATGTATGTAACCACAATCATTAGCTTTCATTAGCTCTTAAAGCCTCGTCTCTTGTCAAAAGACTCAACGCGACCGCAGACTTTGATGAACACAGCTGGCAGCAGTGACGTCTGTATCCATACCGTTCTTATCAATGACAGCGTAATCTCGTATCTCCCTACTCCCAAGTCATAAACCTTGTATCTCCGATTAAACATGGTTTTGGGGAAATGTTGTGTTAATGTTGGTACAAAACAGTATATGATAGCAATATAAGGTATAATACCATCTTTAACGATACAATGTTTAATAACTAAAAAAATATGCAGTTTTTTTTATTTCCTGAAAAATAATGGTTTTGGAGATGCGAGGATTCCGCCCGACAGCGACGATATGTAACTGGGTCATTAAATCAGTTGACATGTTCTTGGCTGGGTAAGTTAGCTGACAGGTTGCATAAAATTGACACTGTAAAAAACAGTAGTTTTACAGAATTTTATGTTTTTTTATAGATTTTTCATATACAATGTAAAAAACCTCTAATTTTGCAGACCTTGTTATTTTACAGTCGTTTTTATTGGGATTTTTCACAGTGTAATATTATTATGCACCATTCATACATAATAACTGGTTACTAAAGTTTACATGATTTAATTTTAGTTTTATCCTCGAATCATGATTAAATCATCCTTCATATTTAAAAAAATAAATGACTTGGTTGCCTTAAAATTCTAAGTTAACTAATATTTTTAAGTTATTTAACCCTTGTATGGTGTTTGGGTCTGTGGGACCCGTTTTCATTTTTTATCAAAAGAAAAATGATACAATTAATTATTTTTTCAAATTCAAACTCATTGGCCTTTGCTTCTTTTCTGGCACTGTACACCCCCCCACACATTTATATTAAATACAGGATGTTCGGGTCCAATGGACCCAGGGTTTATAAGATTGTGGAAACTGTAGGTTCTGTGTTTCTTCATTGTGTCCTCTTCATGTCTGGGCCTCCTTTTAGTATGTTTGTGTGTGTTTCTTTGTGCGTGTTTGAGAGAGAGTGTTTGAGAGTGTGTATAAGTGTGAGTTTTCTGTTTCTGCCCCTGCCCTTCCCGCAAAAAAACATGGAGCTCTTCAATTCATAAATGTGATTTAACAAAGTTACAGGGCAAATATTAACCATATATGCTGTTTAGATTGCTTGTGATTGGGATGAAGTAAACATCTTTTAATTATTTTAACATAAAGTGTTTGATTGTGTTGAATTAAAAACCCAAAACTGTAGCAGGTCCACTAGACCCACCAAGACTGGCTGAGTAACAAAAATATGAACACCACACAAGGGTTAAGTTATTTTTTTAAATGAACTAAAGTCGAAAAATGTTATGGCAACCAGGTAACTTATTTTTTTAAGTTGAACCAACAAAAAATAAATACTTTTTACGGTGATATACAAGATACATCTGCTCTATACAGAGTTTCCTCGAGAATCTTTAATCTTGAGAGATTTCTTCTCAAAAAGGGATATTACAGCCTGGAAGATTGCCTCTGATAATCCTTAAACAGGGGAGGCTGGACCATTTTAAGGATGTGCCGATCGATGATCCAACATGCCTGTCTGATGAAGCCCTGCGTCTGGTTCCCCAAAGTCATTTGTAGCAATGCAAGCTGTCACATCTGAAACGAAAGGCCATCGTTTCATTAAACCAAATAAAAGAAGACCCAGCTTCAACGATGTGAGCTGCTGAAATGTTTCATGATATTCACATTGATGTTTTAATTCCAGGATACTGTGCACTTCAATAGAGTTTATATTTAACTAGCAATAAAACAACACTAATACAGCGAGTAATTGGAAACATCACAGCCTAAGGAGAAATAGGATCCACTGCTGTTAATGCACTGTATTACTTGACAATGTCAGTTATCTCACAGCTTTCAGCAAAGACCCCCCACCCAACCTCGGGTCTTTGAAATATGCTTTACCGGTTAATTAACCAGCAGGAATAATTGGAAGTGATTTTTTTCCTTTGAATTGTAATGAAAGTGGTTGGCTGTCAGCTATGCATGTTCAGCCATAAAATGCGGGGATTTAGTGGACCGTAGAGATCCTTGGAAATACTCATAAGGGAAGGTCTGATGTAACTAGAAGAAATGTTTCTGCCTCCAGATATAAAGCTCCATCGCGGGTCTCGTGATGTGGCAAAGACTTCTGAAGATCAGATAATGGCTTGACTTTGTGCAAAACGTACTATATAGGGATTTACAGTTCATGCAATTACAATTCACTTTAAAAAGCATTTTTCACAGTTTGTAGCAAATTAAACGGGCTATGTATTGCTATTCTTCTTGTAAAAAAGCAAAGTCTGTTCAGATACTCCTGGTTGACAAACATGCTGGGATTTGATATCCTCATGGTGGATCATTTTGAAGATGACCATAACAGATTCCTTTTTTTTGTCATTACTCAAAAGCTTAAAGGAAAACTGAGAATGCTTGAGAGATGGAAAGAGAAAACTGAATGACAAAAAATGAAGACAAAGTGCCCAAAGCAATAGTTCCACTCAAGCAAATCTAAAGAAAGCAGCTGTCACAAAGACGCTTGGGTAAATGTGACAAAACGGCCATCTGTGTAGTGCCATGAGAGAACGTCTGACGCTACAATGACATCTTGAGGAACTCATAACCTCAAGTTGAACCGGTCTCTTTTACAGCTGCATGAGCAATCATTTTTCCAATTATCCCTATCATATGATTTCATGAATCCCCTGCGACATGCGTTTAATTTTTGATAAATCCCAATACAGGACATGATCTGTCTTCATTTCTTCATTTACTCATGTGATTCAAAATCACCCTTTCTTTTGTGGAACACAACAGAATATATTTTGAGAAATGTCTCAGTGAATTCGTGTCTATAATGGGAGTCAATGTGTAACCCTGAGGTATATAATGGTAATTTAAACATCTATGGAAAGAGAAGTGGATGTTAACGTGATGAAAAAATGTTTATTTTGCAGTGTTGTGAAATATGTTTTTTTCAATGAATACTGTATCTTTAAGAAATTTGTTTATGTATAAAGTTCGGTTGTAATGCACGTGTCTGATATCAATTGGGTGTTACATCGAAGTGTATTGGCTACAATTGGAGATGGACACATTCTGGGCCAATCAGATTTCATGTAGTAGAGGCCATTTTCTGTTTCCCGGCTACAACGTACCCTAGCATCGAATCAGACATGCAACGGGGTGGGATGTGTGGATGAGTTGTAGGGTATGTGATTGTTAATGCAAAAGTGTAAATGTACAAGGTATAACTTGATTTTCTTTTGTTTTTTGATTTTCGAAGAGTTCGTACGGTTTAACCGTGTTATTCAGAGTTGAGGACATTGAGTCACTTGTGGTTATTTGCAAGTATAATTGCACTGAAACGCTAGAGGTATATGTGACCCTGGACAACAAAACCAGTCTTATGGGTCTGCGAAATTGAGATTTTTACATAATCTGAAAGCTGAATAAATAAACTTTCTATAGATATATGAGTTGTTAGAATAGGACAATATCTGGCTGAGATACAACCGTTTAAAACTCTGGAATCTGAGAGCGCAAAAAAATCAAAATATTGAGAAAATTGCCTTTGAAGTTGTTAATCAGGGGCACTGTGGCAGACCATCCACTCACAAAAATAAAGTTGTTATATATTTAAGGTAGGAAATTTACAAAATATCTTCATGGAACATGATCTTTACTTAATATCCTAATGATTTTTGACATAAAAGAAAAATCGATAATTTTGACCCACACAATGTATTTTTGTCTTTTACTAAAAATGTTCCCCTGCTACTTAAGACTGGTTTTGTGATCCAGGGTCACATATTTATATATTTCATGCTACAGATTTAGAGACATCAATATACTGTGATTTGGTTTATTTGATTTAAGGTGGAACTTTGAATTGGATTACACATTATTTTTTGGGTAACAAAAGAAGACAACACACATGATTTCCTTTGTATTAGTTCTTTGTTTGTTTTATTTCATTTACCTTGTAACACGTACATACATATAACCCAATTTTATTATTGTCTTAATCATACATACCTGATTTCAGCTGTGAAGACAATACATTTACTTGTTTACATATTCTGTTGTAAGTGTGTGTTATTGTCGTGTTATTTAAGTAAGTAAGTAAGTATTTCAGAGATTGACCTCTGGTTTATGGTAAGAGGACAGTTTGTTAACTTAGGGGAAGCTAACTCATATTAGAAGGTAGACAAAAAGGATCATAAAGAGAAAAAGAACCTAGGCCCTTATCAGAAACTCTAGCCTGGTATAATCAGTAAGAGGATAGAGGGTTACAAATGAGGCCAGTGTTGTCTGGTTACCAACATTCTTTAGAATATCTTCTTTTGTGTTCAGCAGAAGATAAAAAAGTCATACAGGTTTGGAATGAAATTAGGAATTCAGTAAAGATGAATTGATTTGGGGATGTAAAACAGTTTCACTGTATACTATCACTGATCTTTATTCCAGAGCCCTAAATGGCTGATATTAAGACTGTTCAGGCTGTATCTAATGAGCGGTTAAATGATGTATTAAATGATAGAAATAAAGCAAAAAGATTAACAGCAGCCTTCTACGAATTCAGGGGTAAAAGAGCATCAAACAGCATGCTGCAACACTTCCACCCTCAGGTCAACATCAGAAGTCTGTCCGTCTGCTGTCAGAATGAATCTGTCATTGTCTAATTGTGTGGAAGGTTTTCTTTGCAGCAGTACGATAGATGCTGACATTACATCTCATTCT
This sequence comes from Triplophysa rosa, assembly GCF_024868665.1. NCBI lineage: Eukaryota > Metazoa > Chordata > Actinopteri > Cypriniformes > Nemacheilidae > Triplophysa > Triplophysa rosa. The sequence goes on along the minus strand of NC_079905.1, from coordinate 8,556,130 downwards.
TTATTCCCAAAGATAGCATAATCGTGATGTCACACCAAGCAAGACCACAGGGGTTCTCACCGACCGTCACGTCAAATGATGTTTATGGATTAGAACATACAAACAAGAGCAACTGCAGGTTAACACACTTCAATGTGAGTTTGTGAAAGTACAAAACCTTGAAAACACAAACGCTTGTCTGCAGAAATAAAACGGTTTATACTAATAAAAATGTCAACTCTCTCTCGCTCAGTTTCATCTTCTGCATCCCTTCAGATTTTTTCGCTTTCTTCATTTTTATGTTTACTTTAAGAGCGCTGATGCTTTCTGCTCTGATTGCTGTCACACTGACATTTTGTTTAGCACCTGGTGAGGTTAGCCACATATTTGTAAGAATTTGTGTCATGGCTCTGCTTCCTTTAGTCATGTTTTTCTTGGTCCTGTAGCAGAGCCATGGCAAAGCCTTAGGTTATATGTGAGAAAGCCATGAGATGTTTGTTTTTTGACATCTCGTTTGTTTTCTCATGTCTTGTCATTAGCCCCGCCCCTCTCGTTTCTTGTATTGCTTTCCTCTCGTGTCTAATGTTCCTCACCTGCCCTGTGTAATTATCCCTCTTTTGTCTCTCCTATTTAATGCCCTCTTGTTTCATTGTCCTGTGCTCTTGCGTTGTGTATGCATGTGTACCGTGTACATCGTTCGTGTGCGCCTTGTCTCGCAAGTCCAGCCTTGTGTTTTGATGTTTTGACATTTGGTCGTGTTAGTTCTTGTTATTTTGGTCCTGCTGTTTTTGACCCCTCGTGGGAAGTACTTTTGTTTCTGTTTTTTTCTGTTTCTGTTGGACTTCGACGCCGTGTGGCTGTCCGCTGCAGAAACGATCGGAGTCCACGACCTCAGCACTTACCAGCTACCCATCTCCGCTGGTCACGATTCCTGAGCGTGGTTCCCTGCAGATCGGTGTTGTGGGCACCGCCACTCCATCCTCCCCACTCTCGGCAGCCTCTCCACCGTCCACCAGCCTTATTGACAAGCGGGGGAGACGAGCGTCTTGGGGATCCACCTCCGAGGAGTCCCAGCCGGAGCCAGCCGTGCCTTTTACCTCCTTCCAACACCCGACCACCAGCCGGGTGGCTCGACGGAAGAAGAAGAGGCAGCGGCGGGCAGCGTGGACTCCAACCCGGCCGGTGCAGCCGGCGTCCAGTCCGGTGCAGCCGGCGTCCAGTCCGGTGCAGCCGGTGTCCAGTCCGGTGCAGCCGGTATCCAGTCCGGTGCAGCCGGCGTCCAGTCCGGTGGTGCAGCCGGCGTCCAGTCCGGTGGTGCAGCCGGCGTTCAGTCCGGTGGTGCAGCCGGTGTCCAGTCCGGTGCAGCCGGTATCCAGTCCGGTGCAGCCGGCGTCCAGTCCGGTNCCATGGTTACCTTGTCATGTCTGCCCCTGATTTTATTTTCTCTGTTCTGCCTTGTCTTGTCTGTCACCCAGTCTGCCTTGTCTTGTCTGTCTACCCCTTGGTGAGCACCTGGAGGTGCTCATTAAAGGGGGGGCTTCTGTCATGGCTCTGCTTCCTTTAGTCATGTTTTTCTTGGTCCTGTAGCAGAGCCATGGCAAAGCCTTGGGTTATATGTGAGAAAGCCATGAGATGTTTGATTTTTGACATCTCATGTGTTTTCTCATGTCTTGTCATTAGCCCCGCCCCTCTCGTTTCTTGTATTGCTTTCCTCTCGTGTCTAACGTTCCTCACCTGCCCTTTGTAATTATCCCTCGTTTGTCTCTCCTATTTAATGCCCTCTTGTTTCATTGTCCTGTGCTCTTGCGTTGTGTATGCATGTGTACCGTGTACCTCGTTCATGTGCGCCTTGTCTCGTAAGTCCAGCCTTGTGTTTTGATGTTTTGACGTTTGGTCATGTTAGTTCTTGTTATTTTGGTCCTGCTGTTTTTGCCCCCTCGTGGGAAGTACTTTTGTTTCTGTTTTTATATTTAGTTCGGTCTTCGTTACCCCATTGTGGGTTTTTGTTTTGTGTTTATTTGTTATTAATAAATATCTGTGTTTAACCCCTTCACCACCGTCTGCCTGCATTTGGGTTCTTTCCTGCCGATCGTGACACATTTGTATGCAAATGTTACACTCACGCACATGCACACACACACGTAATGTACATACGTACAGTACTGTTTGCGTATGTATGTACACACAGCCGCAGAAAAAAATAAGAGACCATTTCATTTAATCAGCATTTCTATAAGTATTGTGTCCCTTCCAGTGCAGTGTCTGTTGAATTTCAACAAAATCAAACCTCAGGAGTGACATAGTCATTCAACAGCAATGTGAAAGACTGACAGCATGACAAGACGCATGAAAACTGAAAAAATAAAGATTATCACATAAAAATAACTTTTGAATGTTTCCTAAATACATGTACAAGTTCAACTGTTGTATTGCTTAAAAGTGAATAAGAACTTGTTTTCTTTGCAGTATTTGAGGTCTGAAAAAATACAGAGCATATTTTCTGTTATTTTGACCTGTTTCTCTATTTTTAATTTTCTGCTAAGAAATGCAAGTAGAAACAATATTTTTATTTGAAATTTGCGAGAAATATTGTTAGTAGTTCACAGAATGAACCAAAAATTATAATTTTATTTAAAAACATACCTAAAGAGTAAATTAAGAAGAAATGTTTTAGAATTTTGAAATGGTCTCTTAATTTTTTCTCTTAAAATTTGGTGTATTTTAAGGCAGTTTTAGGCACAGTGTGTAATTTCTACAAATGTGTTTTAGAGACATTGCCACGGATCTTCCGGATTTAGTCTGTCTCGGTTTTTCTCTTTCTTTACGTAATAATAGATGGCCTCAATGGTGAAACCAAATCTCAGTGTGGAGAATACCGGCTCTTGTCAGACTCCCTGGATTATTACAAATAATGGCAAAAGAAATGTATGGAAATGTAAACTAATATATCCTACTGACATACTACAGCAAAAAATAAATAAAATAAAAATTCTTGGTATAAAACCACAATCATGGCGAAGACTTTGAGTGTGTATATATAAACTAAAAAGTAAAACAAGTAAATGTCAAACAACTGGTAATTTGTTTACAGTAAAAATAAAATGTTGTTTTTACATTTATAGGTCCTGTGACCTGCCCAATTTTCATCCACAGTTGTATAGTGAAATTTACCAGGAAGATTTCATAACAGCTGATGCAATGCCAGATGTAACACCGTGTTAATGGCCTGTTCAGACGACAAAAAAATGTACAGTACTGTACATGCATGAAACCTAGTCACGCCTGGTTAGGATACGCAGCTGGCGTGATACACGTGTGCTCTCAGTGGTTAGTAATGAAAGAAAAGGTGTTAAACATTCACAAAAGCTGGGCAAAACAAGCAGGAGTAGGAATCCAGGTCAGTAATATGACTTGGTGTCACAGTACATAAATCTCTGCTGGGTAGAGAGAGAGAAGAAGAGGAGAGCTGGAGAGAGAGGGGTGCAGTGCTGGGCCTCAGCTGTACTTTTACTTGTTAAGCTTGTTTGCTTTGCATTGCATTGCCTGCCCTGGGGCCACTGCCTTCACACGGTCTGCCTACGCATCTCTCTCTCCTTCTCTCTCTCCCTCTGCTTTTGTCCATAGCATTCCACCTCAACTAAAACAAAAAGAACAAAAGAGGACAACAAGGGGCATGTGCCATGCAAATGAGAGCTGAAAATACAACCTGTTATCCATGGAGAGAAGATGCAGGAAGGAGTTGGTACACTGAGGGCACTTTTACATTATTCTTGTTCAGACCAAGTGTGAACTGATCAAAGAGTCAGATTCGCAACGACTAAGACAACAACCCGTGGTGAGGAATATGAGCGTAACACATTTGATTAATGAAATATGGATCTCCTGCAGGTATGAGCATCCCAGGGAAATAAATCAAACCCTGGGACAGATCAGTGGGCGCCATCCGCCCGTGCGGTTGTAGTAAAACACAGAGCGACGAAATTACAGGAGTCCGTGATGTTTTACACCTCTTCAACCTGAGGTGTTGTATTATGCACACTTACGTATCAATACATTATGAATGAAATTAGAACTCCAGGGCATGTTTATATGACTTGTGATTAAAACTAGACCATATACAGTGAAATTTCCCCAGAGAGGCGGCAAGTTCTCAGACAAAGACAATATGGAGGAGTTTCGTCTAGAGCATCATCTGTTAACAGATGTTTCCCAGCATGCTTCGTGAAACTCCCTGAAGAGCTCATGGAAGCGCTGATTCAAATTACACTGCCCCCCCCCCAAAAAGTGAAAGAAAACAATTTCAGGTCCACTGAAGAGTTTTCCCTCACTGGTTGCTGTGTGAACCAAAGAGACCACAAATCTCATCTCTTTACGTTGCGTTGTTCTACATCAGACATTAAGGCCCAATCCCAATTCTATTTTCTACCCCTTCGCCTACCCCTCGCCCCTTGCCCCTTGAAACAAAGTGGCAAGGGGAAGGGCTACAAATTGTCCGCTAAGAAACAGGACACCACTACTACACTGTTATACGTCATCATATACGTCGTTGCTAGCTCGTTACGTCAGAGGACATGTGCCGATGCACTGTGTATATGACATAAAAATATATTTTCTAATATTGTGTTATCAGTGCTGTCCGCTAGCAAACTTTAGCGATTTTTTGCAAATGTTAAAAGAACATCACCGTAAATACAAGCACAAGATTGAATGTAACATACATAAAATGAAAAATTGTCATAAAAACCAATATTAATGGCAAAAATTACTTACATTTTTGGGTCTGCTTGCTCGAGTGAGCAGCCATGTTGGAAATTTCTCTTAGCCCTTCATTTCAAGTGAGGTCCCGAAAAATCTTCGTTTGAAGGGCTATCTGGCCCTTACCCCTACCCCTCCAACCAAAAGAGAATTGAGACACCCCTACCAAGGGGTAGAATTGGGATTGGGCCTAAGAGTCACAGATGAGACTTCCTGATTATAGCTTCTAGATTTAAACAGATCGCTTCTGTCTTGGAGAACATTTCTCAGGGGGCTGTGTTTGATGTAAACACCCATTGCCACTTCTTCCATTTTGTATACTGAGGCATTTATTGACTGGGATGTAGGTAAGTAATATGCGCTTACATGATGTGTGGCCCCATTTGTGTTAAAGGGTGAGGGTAAAGCTGTGTAATATTAAAACTTTAGTGGGCCAGCTGCTTTGAGATGCGGGCAAGAGATCTCTTTGCCTCCGAGTTGAGAAAGATAACTTTTCCCCCCCTGCCTCATTTCAGCAGGGACCAACAGAAAAAAGCACTTAACTTGCTGTAAACTTGAATCAAAGTCATGCACAGTCATAAAACTATGAAGTGAATAAATAGGCCTGTCATTCCAACACACTAATTAAGGCTTTTAATCATGGAACCTGACCCGTGTGTAACTTCTGTAATGAAGGATTGTCCTACCGTGAAACAATCAAAGTTCGAAGAACAGTAAAACAATCATGTTTGCCTGCTGACTTGAAAACATGAAGGTGATACTTCAGGCTCCTTAAAGGAACAGTTTAGTTCTATAAATTTCTTTGTTCTTCTGATGAACACAGAGAAAGATATTTGGAAGAATGCTTGTAACTGAACAAACAGTTCTTGGCCACCATTGACTACCATCGTATGGAAAATTGCAATGGTAGTCAAACGGCTAGAACTGTTTGCTTTCCTACAGTGTGTAAAAAACATATGAAGCAATTTTTCTTACTATGGTAGTCAATGGTGACCAAGAACTGTTTGGTTACAAGCATTCTTCCAAATATCTTTCTCTGTGTTCATCAGAACAAAGAAATTTACATAGATTTGCAACAACTTTGGGGTGAGTAAATCAAGACAGATTTTTCATTTTTTGGGTGAACTGTTCCTTTAAGCTTTTGAATCTGACAAGACATCATAAAGCATAACGTTCATTGCGCAAGATTCCCCAAAATAACGTAATGCAGTAATGTTTGTCAAAAAACTATTGCTGTAGCTCACTGCATTAGCAACAAAAACATTATGTGTTCAATCCCCACGAAACACTGATCAAATGTATAGCTTTGGATAAAAGCATCTACCAAATGCAAAAACAGCAATATAACTGTGAATAAACAATGGCATACTGAGTGTATTTTTAGGTTTTTAGGTATTTTTAGACCATAAGTCGTCTCATCTTCTGCCAGAAAGAATGAGATAAAAGCAAGAAATATAGACTGTCCTCCACAGCTCAGTGTCTGTCAAGCAGTTTTCTTTGTCCCATGTCAAAGAGAAACAATGAAATGTTCTCTGCTTTCAGCTGCCTGCCTGACAGGCCAAACCTGAAGACAATTGAGCTCGATTTGAGCCCTTCACTGGTCGGTCCTATACAACTTTGGGGGTGTTCCAAAACCAGAAGGACACAGCTGCTGTAGCACCACTTTGTCATTCACTGCCGAAAGTTCTATAAATGAAAAGTTGTATATATAAAATCAAGTGTAGCGTTAGTTCTGGCAGGTCACGTGAGTTCAGCTTGCATCAGCCAATCACATCAGGTGCAGCTAATCAACATTAACCAATAGTCATACAACACACACTAGACTGCGTCCTATTTAAGTTGCATTGCTTTGCTCCTTATCAGCTGCTTAATCGTATTGCACCTTAAACCCACCTCCATCCCCATCTCCTCCTTATCTGCCTGTATCTTTGGATCTTTTAATTTAATCCTGTTACGCATCAGGAACTGTTCTGGTTCCCCAGGTGGGGGCACATGTATTGCTGCGCTCCTGCTATGTCCATGCAAGGCTGCATGGACGGGCAGAGTTTGCCCAGAACAGTTTCATTCCGCCAAACTTAATATATGTTATCGTTACATAATTGACGACAGTGGTCCCGACAGAAATACAGGCGCACACGTCACACACACACATGTTGGGTTTCAGGTCTCCTCTATGTCAAAAAAATTAAGAGACCATTCCAAATTTTCATTTCAAATCAGCATTTCTAGATGTATTGTGGCCATTCCAGTCCAGTGTCTGTTGAATTTCAACAAAATTAAACAAGCCTCATGACAAAACACATGAAAACTGTGATAAAAAAAGCGAGGTTATCACATAGTTTTTTTTACTTTTCCTAAATACATGTACAATTATTGTTGTATTGCTTCAAAGTGAAAATTAACTTGTTTTCTTCACAGTATTTGAGGTCTGAAAAAAACACAGAGCATCTTTTCTTTTAATCTGTTTCTCCAGTTATAACTATCTGCAAATAAATGGAAATAAAAACAATATTTTTATTTGAAATTTGGGAGAAATATTGTTCGATCAAAAACGATCATTTTAGCTAAACACATACCTATAAATAGAAAATGTTAAAATCAGAAAACGGTCTCTTAATTTTTTCCACGGCTGTGTATATCACATCTTTTTCAAACCAACTGAAATTAGATATAGACCATTTTGCAAGCTGTAAACAAAACTGGTCCAGAAGCACTTACTGTTTTAGTTTTTTAGCACTAAATGAATGTTAGAACAAAATACAATAATAGAACATTTAGAAATCTTGCAAGTTACAATGTTAAATGACTTCTCGACCAGTGTTTACATTTTGAAATAATATTAATATTGAAATGCAACATTCCAACTAACACTCCATGCAAATGACCACATATGACATCACGGTCGGATCCAGTAGTGTTGTGTTTTGGGTAACTGACACAGTCGTCTCATGTTTTATACATAGAGTAAGGCACAGTTTCAAGAGCAATGAATCCTTCCAACCACTGCGGATGGTCTTTTATCTACTGGCGCTGTAAATTTTTGTGCCAGCGCTCCTGCTGATAGAGCGAAATAGGGTACAGACAGAATCTTGCTTCTTTTTGTCTACTATATTAGAAAATAAACACACACACGTTTGAAGCAATGCATGCGAGGCCTTTGCTTCCTTTCAAAACAGCCCTGAACTACACAGGCCCAATGATATTCAGCACCATGGAGAGCGACTCTCTCTCTCTCTCTCTCACACACACACACACACACACACACACACACACACGCACACACACACACACTTGCTGTCTCGGTCCACTAATTTTCTATTTTTTTGTGGTGTCTTTTCACTAATAGCACACATAATTTCATCTCATATTCTAACCAAAACATCACAACAACGGTGATTACCCAAAAAGCTCCAAACTCATTTTCCCAAATTGATTTCCCAATGGAAAAATCAGCCTGTTTTATAATAAATCCAAAGAATGCTTTATGAGTCAACATTTAAGAAAAGTTCAATGAAGTACCAATCAAACTCCTGTCATTTAACTCCCCTCGCTCAGCTGCGGCAATCACAAGAGCAGGTGTTCACCCCCCATTACAGAAGATAACTCTAAAGGCTCTGATGATGATGATGATGAAAAAGAACTCAGCGCCCTAATGAAAGCCGTGGCGCTGTAATGCAGAAAGCATGTTGGAGGGTAAGTAAGGATCATGCACCCTGTGGAGCCCAACACAGTGTCAGTAAATACTTTCCCAGTCTTCGCATTATTGTTCTCGGGGTGAGCCTGGGCTAATGTTGATTGGCTCTGTTTGTGCTGATGCGCTATTTCCCAGCTGGCTCGTCTTGTTTCCCAGCTTACTTTGATGGCGAGCCAACAGCGATGGCGCATGCACGCTTGCACGGCTGGAAGAGCACATTTTAAATTCAGAGCCAAGAGCTTGTGTGTCTTCAGCCACCTTCATTGTCGGAATTACGATATATTTGTGTGCTGTAAAATTGCATCTACAGAACAGCCGTAATGCTCATTGACTGATGGATGCAAACATGGTAGCTGCAGAAACCAGCTATGTGCAGCCTTTAAATGTGACTGAAGAATCTCACATTCAAATAAAATTAGCATGTTTACTTAAAAGAGCGCTAGCCATTCCCCTGTGTTCATGAGTGGCTGTTCTAATTTCAGATGCTCTCTAAATTGTGCCCACCATGTAACTCAAGCCAAAATAGAGGAACAACTTCAGCCCAAAGGTCTAAGAGAATGTGAATATGTGCGTTTGGATTCACACACACTTCGCTATCTTGGTTAAAGTAATTACATTTTCCATTTGCAATGTGATCTGGTGAGTTTCTGAGATGTTGGTATGTTAACTATTGCTTTCCTTAAGCTTAACTGCTAACAAAACGCAAACTTATAAAACGCACACCTTAAAGTCACCATGCAATCAAACAGGTGTTTTACACAGTGTTGCAGTGATTATTATAAATGCTTTATCCGTGCACACCATTATTTTTTTAAAATTAATTTGCACATCTTTACTCAAAAACGTTAAGCTCCTCTCTCCCTCTCAACAACAACTCTTCACCACATGACGTCAGGAATAAAAAAGAGATAGGGCTATACTGTCAGGGAGGGACAAGGAGAGAACCCAAGCGCAGACAGCTTGACATGAAACAATGATTTAATAACAAAAAAATACACAAAACAAAAACCCACGAGGGGGTAAAACAACAAGGACAGAGGGAATAATATAATAGACAAAACAGGAACGAAGACTAACTAAACTAGACTACACTAATAAAACACTTGGCAAAACTACACTGACTAAACTAGACAATACCTTACAGGACATGAAGTCTTTGCAGACACGGAACAAAACGAACTCGCACAGGACAGAAAACACCAGGGCATAATAAAGGGAATCAAATCAAGAGGGGAACAGGTGTGGGGCATAAAATCATTAACAATCAATAATGAGGAAACGAGAGGGCGGGGACATAGACGAGACTGGAGAGAGAGCATGTTATGTCAGAACCAACAATAACATGTCTCTCTCCACACAAAACATGAGGCTCTGTCATGATAATTATGATCTGTCATAATTATTTTTGCAGTTTTTTTTCCTGTAAAATAACAAATTAGCACCAACTGCCTTTTCAGTTTAATGTGAAGGTCATTGTTTTAATTATTTTGGTGTTATTGGGACACCAACAGTTTATTGGCGTGTGCAAAATAAACAAATTATTAGTAAAAATATGTCATTTTCCTTTGTGCAGTCATTTATCCTAAATATACTTGAAACTTTAGCATAGAAAACATACACATTGTGGCTTAATTCCATGTTGTTGTCTGTTCTTGTGATAAAATTTGTGAATTCTACAGAAGACCATTATTGGAAAATGAAACAATTGGGTGAGTGTGAGGGATTTCAAAAAATAGTTATTTGAATATATTTAACATTTTGTTTGGAATGAGAAGTGCCCTTTTTTCCACTTGAGCCCATGCCCCTCAAAATGTCTGTGCACGTCACTGCGTCAAGATACAGAAAATAAGTCAATCGCAACTTCTGTTTCGTGGTGACTTTAAAGGCACTGTAAGTCAAATGACAAACTGCGACTTTTTTCACTTGAACAAGAATTACAAGACAAATCTAAAACTAAACATCGTGCATAATGTAAGATTGTATGCACATTGAACACAAACAAAACAGAAGTAGGGACAAACACACACAAGGACATACACAAAGGACATCCTTTCCCCACTCACTCGCGTTGGCTGGAGGCATTGATAGGACTTCAGGGCTTCGGGGAAGCATTGCAGAAGAAGGAATGTAAAGAGTGCAATGCTTATCGCTGAACTGCAGAACCTCTCAGAAGAAACTCAAGAAATGTTCCAGAAATGCAAGTGCAAAGTGACTTTGGAAGAAATAGAGGCGATGCAGCTGCACTGATGAAAGCATCCCATTACTGAACTGAACTGCCCTTCAGTTTCCTCCACCTTCAAAAAAACTTTCAATCTTTCTTTTCACAAATAAACAAAAATAAATTGTGTTTTCAATATAAATAATAAATAACTGCTTTTCTTATTTCCTTAGGCTGTCATTATTTAAATTGTGCATCCTCTTTTTTAATCAAATAGTTCATCCAAAAAGGAAAAATCTGTCATTTTTTCCCTCAGGTTTGGAACAATCCCTTTGTTATTCCAAACCTGTATGCTTCCGTAAAAGAAACCCTGATATATTATGATATAACCTTTACCATGACTTTTAATAGTGACCAAAGCTGTTCAGTGTGTAATCTTTTGGAGGATCTATTGACAGAATTGCAATGTCAATGTCTTCAGAGGTGTATAAAGACCTTACATAATGAAACGTTATGTTTTTCTTACCTTAGAATGAGCTATTGCTACCGCGGGTTCCCTTGAATTCACCATGTTGTTTCTACAGTAGCCCTAAACAGACAAACTGCTCTACAGAACGCCTTTCGTAAATATGGTATCTCCTTTGGCAAAGAACCGAACACGTGACAACGTCTTATTGTCGTGTCAGCCGCCGTAGTGCTTGAAAGGGAGGGGTGGAGTGAGCCATTGGTTGCAATTCACAACCTCACAACTAGATGTCGCTAAATTTCAAACACTGGACCTTTAAGCATCGAGAATATAAATATAAAAATAAATAAATAAAAAAGCAGTGTTAAAGTAGTTCTGACTTGTGCGCTATATTCCAAGTCTTCAGAAGACATATGACTCATATGAGGGCTTGTTTGAAGAACAGATTTGAAGAGCCTCCAGTGCGCTGTTACGTCAAGAACTGCTTCAACTGGATCATTGGGTCAATGTATTTGTCAACAAATCATTCAGTCTAATTGGTGAACAAGATCGAGATGCTCAATAAATAAATAAATAATAATATTAAATACAGTAAGTGAATAAACAAACAAAAGAAATAATTGATTCATTGATTGATTTGGAAAGGATAAATAATGACGGTACAATGGCATACCAAATGGCTGGTTTCTTTTCAATTTAAATATCTTGTCCGCCCATGACACATGCCCCAGGTCCATTTCTTCAAAATATTGTCATAAATTGTGTATATTTCTTCAGGGTAGGTGAGTTAGTGATGTGCAGCATCAATGAATGCCAAAGCTGTTAAATGGTTAGCAAATACGGCCTATTTAAAAGCCAGAGACGACTCCACACACTTCACGACAACAAAAGCCAGAACACAAATTGTGACCAGCCTCTTAATTGTGTGTGTTAAGAGTGTGTGTATTTATTCTCTGTCTCAACCCTTTACAGCAAATAAATGAAATCCAGAAACGATTAAAGATGTAACAATCACAATGAAGCTTTCTCATTTTAGCTATAATGTAAAATTTTGCTTCACAAAGAGGCTGTGGGTTTGCAAGCTGCAATGGATGCAGGAGGCCAAACCGTTTCTTTCAGCATAATAGTTTTGTCGATGCAGGAAAATATTGAGTCTCGGGGCTCTGAAGTTTGCCCGGATGAACTTTTCCCCTATGGACTTCCTTTAGTCCATAACAAGGGCTATGAAAGAGCTTTTGTTGATGCTATAGAATTAGCAGAACCATTTGCACCCCGAAACCTTTCTTGTTCTTTCCTAAGTGCATTCACTGAAATGATGTTCCTATAATCTACCTTTCCCCTTTAATTGAACTCAACACACTGTCAAACATCTGAGGGACAATCTCATCGGCTCTCGCAGTCATGGGCCAAACTGCCTTGAAATCACTTTCATTGTTTATTCAATCGGTGAGGATTTACATTTATACATTCGGCGGTTGCTTTTATCCAACTTTGAATTTAAGGTATTATTGTTAGATACATTCCCTGGGAATCCAACTTGTGACCTTGACCCATGATAATGCTAGGGCCATGCTCTAACCTTTGAGTTATGGGATAGCCATAAAAACATACTTTACTTATGTGTTAATGTCTGATGATGATATCTGATCACTTAACTTTGTTCTTCAGCCATTCTCTAAGTCTGCCTCAGCAATTTAAGTTTACCTTCTTCTTAATAATCTGATTCCTCAAAGAGCCCTGTCTCTATCAGCTTATTGACAATGCACAAGCTGAATAGTGATGAAGGGCTTAACTGTCCCTCATTACAATTACACAGAGGCTGTGCTCTTCAAGAAGTTGCCTGGAAGTTTAAGTATTGCAAACTCTCCACCAGAAGTCCATTATCATGTAGTGAACCTGACTGTGTAGTTAACCACCCTCATCCCAAAGGACAAGGACACGGCCATCAGTGCAGATTTTCAATACTCAGACAGTTACACATGCTAACAGTTGACACTACAATGTTTAGGACACTTGTTTGAAATGTTTCTCACTATCATAAAAGGTGTATGCTTAAATGTCTGAAATTAGTTTCGTAGACAAAAATACAACTGTGCAAATGTAAATGTTTTTTCATTACATGACTTTGGATGAAATGGATGAATAATACAAAATCCCATGAAGCTGCTTGATAAAATGCCAAGTGAACATTTCTGCAAATTCTCAGCAAAAGGTGACTACACTGAAGATACTAAAATATAACACGTTTTAATTTTTCTTGTTTCTAGATAAAAAAAATCTAATTTAAAACTCATTAAGGATTAATGTCTTGCAGTATGAAACAACACGACCAATGCTTGCTATATTTTCCTCATGATTCTTTTTCAAATATTAAAAAACCTCTTATACAGTATACAATCTCCACCAGTATTATACAGCTCATTAAATAAACATAAGGGTCTGATTCAAAACAGGGCATATTCTGACAGTAATTTCATAAGTTAGTCTGATCCGTCCAGTTCGTAAGACACGTAGAGGTTCAGAGCCAAGCCTGCTGTTTCAAAGGTTCTTGAACTCCACTATCACAAGATCCCTTAATTAGACTATTGGAGGCTTTCGGAGAACAGCGCTATGTCTGATCCAAAGAGCCAAATTAAAGGAATGGAAGTGCAGTGGGCATGCAGTGTCTGACATGAAAGCGCCACAGCATGAACATCACTACATATGGAGAACAGATCAATAAAAGAGGAGATGAACAAAAAAAGCCTTCAAGCATAGCAAACAACCAGTGAAGACTTGCACGGTATTACAGCATCCATAACCTGTTTGAGTCCGAGTGCAATTGTACTGTGTGTGTATGTAAGTACTGAGAGACGAGGAAAAGAAGGACGTTGTGGTAAACACAAATAAATATGGGAGCGTGGAGAGCAAGAGGTGATATCACTGCGGGCATTTATGCAGCATCTCCGGTGGGAGTGCTTGACATTTAAACGAGGGTCCGGAAATCCCAATGGCAGAGCGCAACTCTGAAATCTGTGTAAGAGGAGCCGGATGAAAACATCAGCGTGATTCAACATTAAGTGCGATGTCTCTGCAGGGTTGACATTTGTGTTTAATACCTAAGTAATCCTTGATACTCACAGAGATATGCCTCATTCTGGCACTGAAGGACGTGTGGTGATGTGAAAGGCAGTGAAATGTGGTGGTAGTGTGCGATACAAGGTTTCCAAACAAAGTGTAATTCTCTAGGAGATTCTGTACAGCACAGAGATTGAAATATCATATTGCGCTCCATCTTTTTTATTTATTTTCAGAGGTGGACAGGACTGATTTTTTTTACTTTACTCAGGCACATTTTTCAAGTATCTGTACTTTATCAGATTGTTTTTACTTCGGAAAATTTTAACTTCACTACATTAGAAGCATTTCATTAATACTGTAATTTTTTTTACCGTTTTACCTTTACTACTTAAGTACATTAAAATGTAGTACTTTCTCATTTTCACTCAAGTACGTTTTTTGAGAAAAAGTAAGAAAGTAATACACGGTTGTCTTAAAAGCAACACAATTTGTGTTATTTCTTAGAAAAGACACAAAATGTGCCGTCCATAACTAGACACATGTCTAGTGGTTTTGTGTCCATACCTTGGAAGTCGATGGGGGTGCAATGTTGTTTGGTTACCAACATTCTTCAAAATATCTTCTTTTGTGTTCTGCAGCAGAAAGAAAGTCAAACTGGTTTTGAATGACATGAAAGAATTCTCATTTTGGATTAACTATTCCTTTAACATATGTATTGTACTACCCCAAGCATTTTTTTTCAGATAATTCTGCACTGCAGTTGTTGGCATATTGGCGAATGTTTTTCACGCCTTTGTTGTTTAAACACATTAGATTTGGTTTGAAGAGCCGTGATTGTTGCTGTACAATCAAGAAACTATTATACTGTAGCACTTTAAAAAAATGTCACATTTGACATTAAGATCTAGTTAATGTTTATCTAGATCCAATTAAGGGTGAATAATTGCTAGTGTTTCATGAGCAGCTTCTAATTATGACATGAAAAGCCTATAAAGTCTCCGCCGCGATGTAAAGCAACCACACGCTAAGCTTTGGAAAACCACAAGCTTTGGAAAAATCTTAGTGTAAACAATTCGTCAAATTACACCTCATTTCACCCCGCACGTGTCATTTTCACAGGAACCTCATTTTCCTGTAAAAAAAAACGGAGGTGACAACATACAGTAAGCGTAGGAGGACAGGCTCTCAAAAAGGGCTTGATCTGAGAAAACTTTAATGAGCCCACCAATGTGAATTTCTTCGTACTGCAAGAAATCAAATTATTGTCTATGCGTGACCGTAGCCGATTCTTCTGACAGGCTGTAAGAGGTGAGGCACTAATGTATGTCACAACTCTCTCAAAACTATACAGTAACAAAAAGCCAATTAGCTAAGAAGCCTCTCGTAAATGAAAAAGGAGTGTTTTTCATCCCTAATTGCTGGTCGTATCTTATTTAAAAAATGCCAAATGTCCCTACATGTCAAATGAAAGAAAAAAGGCGATGGTAAGACTTCTGGGCAACTGGGATAAACAATTAGGTTTATTCCTTATTACAAAAACTACTTAGAGTGCAAACCTTTACTTTACGTAACCACCAGCGATAATAACGACTGCCAAATCTTCCGAAAAATGTCAACCGCACTCTTGGTAATTAAAGGGATTTGCGTATTCCCACAAATGAGAAACAAAACCCTTTTATTCTTTCAGACACTCACACATGCTTGTTGTGGTGTGCGATTTCAATATTGTTTTTATGAGATAAGTTTTAGCTTTTATTATTAACTTCCTACTACAGGGCTTATGTTATCAAACGCAGCAGTGATCCTGTTGTCATCCCTGTTTGTGACATGACAGCTCTGAGCCATGGAACTCCAGGTGCGCTGTCATTTCTGCCCTGATGCTTGTTGCTTGTTTGTACGATATGACCCCAGTAGCATTGTGGGTAAAAGCTAAGTCACAAATAACGGTGTTGATGAGGTTGTTTATAGTAATCGTGTCACATTATGACATCTTCACTTAAATTTAATGTAGGGCAGCACCAGGGTTTTGGATCTGTGACTAGTTGTTTAATCCAAACACTTTAGGCTGGTGTGGATTTAGGGAAATACTACAAAGACAACATACTTATGTGATTCTGCCATACATTTCTATTCTGACACTGCTGGTCTATCTTGAAGAATCTGAGAATGATTTTGACATCATAATTACAATACAACCTGCTCATTCCTCTCCTGACACAAGATATTGATTTGTCTTTATAGTTGAGATCTGTTCTGCTGATTCTTCCTATAACACAGAAACAAAGGGTTACAAATACTACTAATAATGCTCGTTTTATTTAACAAGACCTGAAATATCTGCTTGGAACTTTTGAAGACTATAGGCATAATAATTAAAACGAAAAGATAGCTCCTTCTGTTTTGCACAGGGATAAAGTGTTTCCTCATTGGATTTTTAGTTCTCTGCGTGCAAACAGCCGGAACAAAGTTGTCTCACATTATCTGTGACATGTGACCAAACTCACAACCATAGGGACCATAAAATATCCAAGTAATATTGAAATGGCACCACATTACTCTCCTGCCTTCAGCATTGTCACATAAAGCAGCGTTACAGAAATGTCTACCACAGCATTGCATCACAGGTAAATCACTCAAAGCATCTTGGGTAAAGTGAAAATTAACTCTTGACTTCAGTTAGTTGACCTTTTGATCTTAGTTGTGCATTATTATTATAATCATCATTAATAATAAATCTTAATTATGGAGGTGATAAGTATACCCTTGGGTAATATCAACATGCACGATCTCACCTTCTCATCCAGATAAAGTGAAGGGCCATAACTCAAAATTTGGTTTTAAACCTTGTTGGACTAGAGCAAATAGACCAGCCCCAAGGTGACTATGACCCGGCTGAAACTGATGAAGTTGCACTTTGCATAACCTAAGTTATAACACACTCCCTGAACAGCAAACGCTAATTTAAAATGTTTGCCATTTTAATTAGATTGTGCTCTGAGATTGTGCTATCTGATGAAGTAAAGGGTCAGCGTGATACAGCGACATTTGAGCTGAAACAGAGAGACAACATAATACGGTCAAAACTTTTTGGCTAAAGACCTGTAAATGACCAAATATATATGTGACCCTGGTCCACAAAACCAGTCATAAGCTTTCCATCGATGTATGGTTTGTTAGGATATGACAGTATTCGGCCCAGATACATCTATTTGAAAATCTGGAATCTGAGGGTGCAAAACATCTAAATATTGAGAAAATTGTCTTTAAAGTTGTCCAACAGAAGCACTGTAGCAGGCCGTTGCTAAGAATAAACAGGATTGTTTTAATGCTCTCTATTGGCTTACTGCTGTAATGATGTTGTGGAAAGTAGATGAACCCGACAGCAGAATTTCTAAGCTTTACTAAGATACCAAACGTGGGTAATTCCCAAAGAGCGGGCAGCAGCGAGCCAAGTTTGTAGGCCTGATTCTGGCCATTTTTTGTTAGCAATTTTGCTCCATCCACTCACAAAAATAACGTTTTTATATATTTACGGAAGGAAATTTACAAAATATCTTCATGGAACAAAATCTTTACTTAATATCCTAATGATTTTTGCCATAAAAGACAAATCGATTATTTTCACCCATATAATGTATTGTTGGAAAGTGTGACTGGTTTTGTGGTCCAGGGTCACATATTTCTTGCAAAGTCCTAAAACTGCATTTAACATAATATAAATATATAACATAATATTGTCACGGTCCTGTGTCATTATCCCTCGTTTGTGTTCCTTTAAAATGCCTCATGTTTCATTGTCCTGTGCGCTTCGTTGTGTTTGGTGTGTTTGTTTGACCCCGTGTTTTTGTGTCTTAGTCTTGCCATGTCCATGCATTTGTTTCCTGAAAGTGAGTCTATTTAGATTTACTTTGGTTTCTGTTTTGCCCCATTGCGGGAAGTTTTTCTTTGTCTTTTTAAGAAGCATTTTGGTTATTGTGTTTATCCCCCATCGAGGGTTTTTTGTTTGTGTTGTTAAAATCTTGTGTTTACCCCCTCCTTTTGTCTGCGCCTGGGTTCTGTCCGCCACCGTTCGTGACAAATATAATATAAAAACAAATGAGTAAAAACAATTATGTATGCGTATATGCGTATATAATTTGTACATTTTATACATATTCAATTATATTGTTCAATTATATAAAATATATCAATTATAGCTTTCCTGTGGCTCAGTGGTAAGAGCATGGCGCTAGCAACGCCAAGGTCATGTATTCAATCCCAGGGATTGCACATATTTAGAAACAAATGTATAGTATAATGCAATTGCAATGCATTGTAATATGTATTAAAAGTTGCTTTGGATAAAAGTGTCTGCCAAATGCATAAATGTCAAATTGTGTGAGAATTGCATAGTGAATTTCATTTGTCATCACATGGAGTTCTGTCGGGACCACTGTCGTCAATTATTTAACGATATAGTTTGGCGGAATGAAACTGTTTGCCCATCCATGCAGCCTTGCATGGACATAGCAGGAGCGCAGCAATACATGTCCCCCCACCTGGGGAACCAGAACAGTTCCTGATGCGTAACAGGATTAAATTAAAAGATCCAAAGATACAGGCAGATAAGGAGGAGATGGGGATGGAGGTGGGTTTAAGGTGCAACACGATTAAGCAGCTGATAAGGAGCAAAGAAATGCAACTTAAATAGGACGCAGTCTAGTGTGTGTTGTATGACTATTGGTTAATGTTGATTAGCTGCACCTGATGTGATTGGCTGATGCAAGCTGAGCTCACGTGACCTGCCAGAACTAACGCTACACTTGATTTCTGAACACAAAATTCATACCAATAAACTGGATAACTGATTACATTGATCAAAGACATAAAAATTTGTAGAAAATTTGAGTTCATTGTGAATTTGTGGCAAAACACTTATGTCCAATATGACAACATGGCAAACAGCTGCAGCCGCTGCCAGACACCCAAGAACAAAATGTCAAGGGTCAAGCTTGTCAAGATTTCTGTCCAGCTGTGTCCTCTATAACAGATGACAGGTAATCATTCATCTCTCATTAAAACACAGCTTCTCAATTACAGCCAAAATATTACCCTCTCGGTTCCAGAGACATCATTTCCAGGCTAAGTCAAAGAGAAATTATTTATATCAGCTGTCTATGAAAAGGAAACAACATATGTGAGTGAGAACTGGAGGGAGGAAAATAATAAATGAGCTTTGTGAAAATTGGCAGCGATGCTCGGCATGAGGCGGCCCCGATTCAATGGAACCCAGATTGCGCTGACAACTATTTTCCCTTTAAACAAGAGACCCACCGCGAGCAGCAGTCGCGAACAAGTTTGAAACAATGAGGCCTGACTGTTCTAAACGCACCTCAATGGAGAGCAATGGGAACAAAATCCCTGCAGCGCAGGTGACCTCTTAAAAATCTCTACAAGGTCAGGAGGTCAATCGTACAGTAACATCCCATTTGAAACTCTGCCATTGTACTCTATTGGCCGTCATTGAAGAATGGCATGTCATTTCTATAAAAGCAAATACTCTTCGGTATTGGCTTTGATGTACAGAAATGTCTTCATTCACAGAAGTTGACCCATAAAAAGCTGGCTGCGCACTCAGAGCGCTCACGGACATTCGGATGAGGGCAGAGGTCTGGGTCCAGCACGTCTAGGAAATTTGCCAGGCTTTCGCTAAAAATAGCACCAAACGGTGCAGAACATCATCACGCAGATGCAAATCGGGAATTCGTAGGTTCTGAGTATGCAACATACAGTACATACAACACCAAGCTAATGAAGACAGCGCTCCATAAACCTGCACTCTCACAGCTGTGCTGAAGAGCGAGGAGCTACTGAATACTGCAGTAGTACAGATGTATCCTAACAAGAGTCAAACAAACACGCTTTTCCCTTTTTTGACACCGCGTCGTCTGCAGTACCAGTTTGTGACTGTTTATGAGCGTGTATGGACCGAGATACTCTGTCACAACGGGTAGCGGTGAGAAAAGCAGACAGCTCCACGCCTCTGCACCTGAGCCACCCTGACAGACACAGGACTCCAATCAGACCGCATTTCCCACACAGCTGTCACCCTGGAAGCCCTTCACTCCTTTGAGGTCACAAAAACGTAGAAGTCAGTGTGCTACAACAGCGCTTTCGTTGACCGAAAATAGTTTTGCACTAGATCAACTCGCTGAAAGCAGTGCTTGCTGAGAGAAGGACAGACGGTAGTGTTTAAGTTTCTGAGGAGAGAAATCAGATCCGCGGTGTCAAAATAAAAGCATTCTGTACGATTGTGCACAGCGAGCATGTGAAATACATCTATGTGTTGAAAGCCCTCTACAGGTAATGAGGTTGTGACTCAGTCATCGCTCATGGTGTGACAGCACTTCAAACATTGTCTAGTTTGCACGGAATCTTTTCATCCTTTTCTAAAAGCTGTATTAGAGAAATGTGACGGGAATTGAAGGGGCCGCAAATCACAATGCTGAAATTGTGGACGCCCCCTGCTGGACCCCACCAATCTACACTACAACCCCATTGATGTGTGCAAAAATAGTGCATGCAAGCATGTATGGTAAACTGTAAGCTGGCAAAATTGTTTACAGTTTCTTGATGGAATAACAGTATTACATCATTAAGCATGTCTGATTGTTCCAAAAGCCAATTTATCGCCAAAATACAACGTGTAGTAAATAATGGCTATATAATGTCACTGCTTAATGACATCAATGCCGCTCTACCGTCTCTAGAAAATTTGCTAATGATGAAATACATGGGAATTCTGTGCGACCAACTATTGCTAATCACAGCGTTGGATCTGAATCCTTGATGGTGTACATCAAAATGTTCTTTAGGGGTTTCCCTAAAAATGCTAAATTAAAAGGACAAGTTTGTTTGTTTATATGCCCGCAAAACATTACACTGCATGCTTATGTACTTTTAATAACCACAAGCTTCTTATAAGACGGGGAAGTAAAAACCATTTCAACATGCTCTTTTCTTGTCCACCAAAAACCCATCCCTTTCTAAAAAGCCATCCATCTGTCAGCGTCTTTGTGTGCTTTGTAGCACAAGCTGTTTAACACTTTAGATGTAGTCAAGTACAAGTCAAGAGACCCAAACGGGCGTGAATTTTTGTGCATGACTAATTCGACGCTGATCATCATCAATAGTCACAAGACCGAAACACATCCAGCACTGTGGGGGATATGTTGCACCTGGGGTTTGTGCACTGCCTTGTTACTACGAGATCATCACTTGAATTCCAGATCAATTTTGCTCAGGGCGGGGGGCAAAGGTGATGCATATCCATGTAGCAATAGTACGAGAGGCCGGCCAGTCGTATTGACTGATCTGCCTCCGCCCGATTTCGCGAGAGGTATTTATAACATTTAACACCCATTTTACACCAATAAACAGACACCCAATGCACATTGTAACCGGATCTATTTTATCGCTGCTTCTCGATTTCCCACGAGACGTAATTCCAATCTGAGGGCGGTGCGCCATTTGTCAATGCTTGGAATTGCAACAGAAATGTCACGCGCGGCACGCCATACACATGCGAAGGTACTAGACATTCAACCAAGAGCCCTCAAAGTCCACGTTTTTATGAGCACAGCGTACTCACACAAACATGCGTTCTGTAAAAGAGCCGTTCTTCAAAATCTATTTGATTGCAAACATGTGTAGACTTTAATGACCCCGCTTTGCACCTGGCTCTTCAGAAGCCATGCTTTTGCTCACTGAGATTGAAAGCTTCTTTCAGAAATTTGTAACATGCTGGATTTTCCAAACTCTGTAGAGATGTTACAGGATCTGTCATTGTCAAAAGGTCTACACATTCTGAGTGGACATATTATTCACCTTCTACGCACAGATCAGAGGTCATTTATAGGCATTGATTTAGGACGAGATTACAGAGTCATCTGATAAAGCCGTGCTTAAATCTGTGGTAGCGCACCGAGCTGTGTGAGAAGTTACAGCGTGAAGTCAACCACGAAGGATCTGCATATTCCCTTGGCCAAGAAGTAGAGATTTCTAGAGGAAACGTATGTGGAGAGGAGTCATAAACATAATAGATGACTACTGAACATTTTATAGATGGCTGCAGGGAGTAACACAAATGAAACTGACCAGTTATATTACAACCATATGGTATTCCCCATAACAGAAAATATGCCGGTTTGCTAATTACCCTGCCTGCAAGAAATAAAAGGTAAGATATGAAGCACTTCTATTTAAAAATCTACCACCTGGGCCCTGCCTCTAGAACAGTGAGTATTAAATCAGCACCAGCAGAATTATTGTGTATAATTAAGTTTAGTCCTAAGGTTTGCTGGTCTCACGAAGCATACATTTGTGTGCCTCATATTGTAATGGAAATATTTAATAGGTGATTGGCTCTTTCGAGTGTTTATTTATTTGGCTAAATGTGTATGTCAGAATGACTCATTGTAGGCACAGTGGATCTCTCTCTCTCTCTCTCTCTCTCTCTCTCTCTCTCGCAGTAAGGCAGTGATGTGAGGTCTAGATCGCATTCATTATCCTCCGCATCTCGTCACACTGCCACCACGCGACGGTATCAGCCAACAAGACTGACTGCGGATCGTGCGCTTTACACGGACACCGGCTCCTGCTGTTAATCCTCATCCCCATCCAAGAAACAAATCAACCCCTTTCCCAATACTCATTTTTCTCTTTATGACATACATGATAGGCTAAAACCCAAAGAATTCCCACAACAAGACTGAAAAGTCAAATAACCCATTTGTAATGTGTTCTCTATTTAAATGAAGTTGAAATAAATTGAATAGAGGTCTGTGTGTGTATGAGGGTTATATGTGCTCCTCATGACTACCGTTTAGCACTAGATGGAAATGGACCAGATCCCATGCAAATTAAAATGCTAGGCAGGTGGTAATGATCAAGATACATAAGCCAGAAGTGTTGCCCAGGGGTTTGCCTCCACCCCACCAAATTCAATCCAACCACAAAACCATTTTTAAGCAAAATCCTATACACTATGATATTATACGATTATAAACCTGACAACTTTTATACACATCGAATTCCACTGCAAGATCAACATTTCGGAAAGAAATTAGCTCAGACCGAGCTTCTTCCTTTATACATACATGGAAGAGATTTAGGATGTTTAACATGGCCAAATAATGTGTTTCGTATGTTACATGGAGACGGCGTGCAACAGTTAAATCCGCCAAATCAAGTGCGTGCAGACGACCATTGCGAGGTGCTCTGTGAGAGCCGCATGGTCCATTGACAGGTGTAAGGTCAAAATCGTACATGTAACACGTCGTCCACCCTGTTCTAGATTACTTATTGACTAATGCACGTTTCCCGAAGCATACAGTAGCCTATATTTCTCTGCACCTTGCATCTTCAAAAGGAATCGAGAAGCGTTATCAGTTGCATCCCATCACTGATGTTACAGCTGTATGAAAATACACGACAAACGTTCATTTATTATTAACTATTGGCTATAGGCTACAATATATATAATTTGCTAATAGTGAAGCACTTTCTGAAAACGCCCTGCATGTTGTCAAATTGCCCAAGCATTCCCCCAAAACAGCTTTTGGGGAAATTTCGCAACGCCAAAATATTTCGCCTTACACTACACTATAATTCATCATTTAATGTCCACAAGCAACTCACGTAGCTCGAGCATACCGCAAGAATATTTATTGAGCCCTCGCTCAATGCCTGCATTGAGTAAATGCGCTTCTATTCTCAAGCATTCTGCTGCACGGTCGGCTCTCCCAACATACATCCACTCAAACCCAATTCCCATCCACGCACATTAGATGTAAATTGATGTAAAAATCCCCCAAATAACTCCTCGAGACCTATTACTTACCTCGCACGCACGTGACCATCATAAAAAATATCAGATTCCTAAATGTAACTCCAGTTTTAATCCTCATTTTCTTTGCTTGGGAGTCCGCAGGACCACATTTAATACATCCTCTCTTAAAAACGGTCAGGATTCCCGTTGATCTGACGCTTTTACCCTCTGTGTCATCTATGTTCATTTTCACATGAAGGTAGTTGTTCGTTCCCTCAGCCAGAAGCGGAGCGGATCGCGGCGTGGCTCGAAGTGAACGGTGATGCTGGGATACCACAGCAACCTTGACGAGGACTCAACCATCTCGCCGAAAGGGGCCAAACTCTGCGCTCTGATCTCTCTCACCGACTCCACTTCTCTTTAGCGTGCTCTCAACGTGTTTCATAACTGCTTTAACGAAATTAAAACCAACATATGCATTTATGTGGAAAATGTAAAGACGATAAATACAAAATTATAAAAATTACAAAAATTATAAAATCAATAAATACTGAATTACTGCAATTTGGGCATAATGCAGAATGGGGCATTTTTGTATTTTCTAGTGATCATCAACAATTGTCCCCTTTAAATGCTTTAACAAATAAACATAAAGCTAGAATACTTCACATCACATTTTTCCCGCACACGTAATGAGGGATGTGTTTACTGCTTGAAGAATGGCGTAACATCATGGAAACATTGTTTTACATTAAACGTCAGAGGTCTAGACAGGAAAAGCCGTTCTATGTTCTATGAAGTCCAATGCGCTGAGATCGCTTAGTTCTGAAAGTGTGTTACTGTAAAACTGCTGTTGGACATCCTCGTGGGCCCTTATTTCTTGAGAATCTTGTGGAAAACACAGGCTTGGATTTTCTTCTCCAGTGTGGTAGCATTATAATCATCGTTATTACTCACAAATAGCATCTTTTTAAATAACTTTGTTAGTGATTGTGAGATCTAAGACTTGCACTGTAGAAGGACGCTCCTGCCATCTACAGGCTAAACACCTAGTCAAATTTCACGTGCAGAAGCTCGGAATCCTCTCTCTCCCCCAAGTCCCACGGTCAAGTACATACAACACAGCGCACACACGCACTGCGAGCAACCAGACGGATATGATCTCAGACCCCCCAAAAAGTTTGTTTGGAAATATAACATTAGTCTCTGAGACGCATTCATCTCCACATCACCCGAACCCAGTATCAGTAAACACAGATACTTATTTGAACCATTTTTCATAATTTATTGAGATCGTTTTTCTACGGATTTTGAACCCGAGATCGATATTTAGTAGGTAAGTGGGCTACTGTAAATGAAGATTGAAGCGCGATACCCTTCTCTCGAGACACAAACGGAGAACTCTCCAAGGTGCTGAAGTCTATGATGACGCTGACTTGGTGTATATGTACCTAGATAGATAGATGATAGATGATAGATAGATAGATAGATAGATAGATAGATAGATAGATAGATAGATAGATAGATAGATAGATAGATAGATAGATAGATAGATAGATAGATAGATAGATAGATAGATAGTCTCTCTGTTTAACAGCCTGAGCATTGTGAATAAGTGTTGTATTAGGTAATCATTCAACAAACTCATTCTTACCCATTTTTTAGCCACTACATGCACTCAAGCACTAATTAGATTGTGGAATTCCACCCTCATTAGTCCTGCAGACCCACACTCCTCTGAACAAAGGAAAGGCCAATAAATCATAGTCATGAGAATAAGCACCCAACCTTTCCCCACTGAAGTCTCTCAATGCCAGGATCAGGAGAGGGAGAGAGCGAGAAGGAAAATCCAGCAGAGAATGAATCATGACTGCACCTCATCAAATCCACATTTCTCATCTGCTTTGAGTACAAGAGACTAACCTTCCTCTTCCTCCCTTTTGTAACACACCAAATTAAAATCCAGTTAAGGTCCCTTAAATAACAGATGGGCTCGATGCGACTGGACCTTTGGGAAGTGCTATCTATGAACTTTGAATTTATAAACAGTTATAATTTCTGTTATGATATGTATTTCAGTCCCTATGTGTCAGGAAGTTTTGAGCAGCTTATAATATTAGTGTATCAGCCATACTTTAATGATATTAAAAGCACTTTATGACTATGGAATAGTAAACTTGGAAATTGGAATTTAGTGACTTTTAGTGACAAGGTTCACTGAGAAATCAAAATGTAGTTATAAAGAAAATGTTTAAATAACACTATAAAAACTAAATAAACATGCTTAAAGTTTTAGAACTGAATTCTTCCTCACCAGCCTAAATTGTCCATTTGTTGAACCATTTTTTCTTCAACCGTTTTTTACGTTGTCCAGCCTGGTCATTGAGATATAAATAAAAAATACGCAAGCAAACACCAGATAATTATTCCAGGTGGTAAGTAACAATAAGATATGGGAAGAGTTCAACAAATGCCGCATTAGGTTGCTGACGTTTATTTTTAACAACACTGATCATTTCGGTCCAACAGGTTGTGCAGCACATTTGAGCGCAGATTGTTTTGTGAACCGTTCAGTGTGATTTCAGATCTGAAAATAGACTGTAGTTAAAAGATAGGACATGCGAAACTGTTAACCATCCATTGACAAATAACTTTGTAAAACTATTTTGGTGCAAGAAACATTATTACAAAAAAATAAAACAACCAAATGTGCATGCATGTCTGACTTTTAACCCTACACTAGTATTATCAAGAAACTCAATGTCTGATGCACTAGATTCTGCACACGGTTATCCAAGCTGCCGAAAAGAAATAAAACTAAGATCAGTCAACGCAAGTCTTCAGAGCATCACCCGAACATTTTTGTGCATTGCTTGTCCTCAAAGTTTCACACCACCACAAAGCCAAAAATGTCAACTTCCAAGGGCATTCAGCAATGAGATACAGAAACATCTGCTTTATAAAGGCTCATGGTCATTTGAAGAGATGCAATGCATCAATCTGGACCTGAGGGTTTAGATGGGTTATTCTTATGACTGGAAAAGTGACCTCATTTGCACACTTCATTAAGTCACGAACACAGCTCGCCTTCGAGGTATACAAGAGTTTCTCTGCTTATTTATTGTGTCGTCACTTTTTCTTCGCTCTCAAATAAACATTCTGTTCTGGTCACTGCTTGCAATAACAATGAACATAAAACATCATAAAAACATCATAAAGTGAATCGTGAAAGCTCCGGTTCCAATTCATTGTTATTTCAGCCAGGAAAGTCTCCAAATGATGTTATTTTTTGTATTGGAGTTATGACAAAAGTCATACAGGTTTGGTAAGACGTGTGTTAGATGACTGTATTTTCATTTTTTGGATGAACTGTTTTTGAACTTTAGAACAAGGTGGGTCAACAAAATATTACTGTGCATAACAGCCTAAAACATGTTGCAATGTAAACACAATATTTTTTAGTAAATCATACAGACGGCATGTGAGGAATGTGAATGAAGTTAGCGATTTGTAATACAGTAAACAGAATAAAACACAGAACCGGGTTTTATGCTACGAAAGGCAGACAGTCTAGCAGTATTGACAGTGATGTGTGGTACTGTAAGATCTGCTGAGGCAGAGAACTGATTCCAGATCAGAAGATCTACACAGTCTTCCTTTCCACTCCATAGAAAAGGGTTCTAAGCAGAAGTAATGACAGCAGGCGGGTAAGTTCACTGCCTGACTAATGCTTGTTGAATGCCTGAAAGTGTCAGGGCTTTAACATCACACCCATCAATTCTTTCTCACCCTCCTGTGGCAAAAGCCATAGATCCGTTCCTGTTAAACGAGACAAGGCATCAAAAACTAGAAATGATAGACAAGAGAAAGTGAATAAAAGGTCTTGCTTTGACATAAATTGTTGTAGGACTGTTTTTAATTTTACTCTACTATGATTAAGCATTGTGCTGTGCATATGATTGTGAATCACTATTATTTTGTTGTTATTTTACAATTCTAAAAAGCATTAAATTATATACAGCATGACTCAAAATGGTGTTTTCTGTTATGGTATGTTAAGCATTAGCTTTGTCCAGACATTAAGTCTTAAATTCTTTAGAATAAATGAAAACTATGACAATTCTTTATATGCAGTAAGAGCTATAAAATCATGTGCATCGAATTTGATGAAAAATGTTTGTTTGTGTTATTTTTTTAAACTTTGTTTTTATTATTTTTACATAATCTTACTGAAGAAATGTGATCAGAAATGTATGGATTTTTTTATTTTGATCGCAGATTTTGGTATCTTGGCAAATCTTTGCTGTTTGAGACTTTTGTGAGATCTTTTCTGAAACTCTACATACAACAATAAGATTTTTCATGCAAAAATAAACGTTATTCCACTTGCTTTTAATCACATATATACATATTTTTTAATGTCCTTAAAACTTAGAGATGAGGATGTCATGGTCCTGCCTTCTTGTTCAGGATTTTCTAGTCTTGTGGCAGGATCGTGACAGATCCCTTATGTTTAGTGTGAGAAAGTCATGGTTTGTTTATCTTTTGACATTCCATGTGCTTTCTCGTGTCTCGTCATTGGCCCCGCCCCTCTCGTTTCCCGTATTGCTTCCCTGCCCTGTCTTATGTTCCTCACCTGCCCCTCGTTATCTTCCTTTGTTTGTCTATTGTCCTGTGCTTGTTCGTTGTGCTTGTGTTCCAAGTCAGTCTTTAGTTTAGCTTTTGTCTAGTGTTGTTTAGTTTAGTTTAGTCTAGTCTTAGTTAGTCTACGTCCTGTTATTTGTACCATTGTCTGTGCCTTTGTTTATATCCCCATCGTGGGTGTTTTGGTTTATACTTTTGTCTTAAATATTTGTCTTAAATATTTCCTTGTTAACCCCGTTACTGCCGCTGCCTGCATTTGGGTTCTTCCACCATGCCAGTCGTGACAGAGGATACATACATTGGTTGCATAAGAATCATAGTTAAACAGCATTCGTTACTTTTTACATCAGGACACATCAACTTCCCATTAAGCACAATTTAAAATGACACTGTAAAAAGTAGACGCTGTCCACTTGGCATAGCAGGCCAGAAGTTATTACATGTTCCCGATCCATAATTAATTTGAATATGTCAATTAAAGAAAATTGCCCCTTAATTACCTGTGTGCTGGTAAGAAAACCAGTGGCTCAGCAATCAGAAGGAAACCTAAATATACCCCAGACCCTTTGGGCTTGTCAGATTGATGGAATAATTATATCTGGAGTGGAAAGAAGGGCAGAGAATCTCCAGCAGTGTCTACAGTAACTCCCACAATATACAGCTTGTGGGTGTGAAAAGTTTCACTTCCATTCAAGAAAATTGCTCTCTGATCGGGGAGGTACATTTTGGGTCAA
This sequence comes from Triplophysa rosa, assembly GCF_024868665.1. Classification (NCBI taxonomy): domain Eukaryota; kingdom Metazoa; phylum Chordata; class Actinopteri; order Cypriniformes; family Nemacheilidae; genus Triplophysa; species Triplophysa rosa. The sequence goes on along the minus strand of NC_079905.1, from coordinate 8,526,832 downwards.
ACTTGGACCTGATTAAAAAAAGATATTAAAGTGTTCTGTATTTCACATTGCAGCCGAATGAAATGACTTCTTAATGAAGACTTAAAGATCTTTTTTTCCATAAGCACCTTTTATCTTATTTATAAAGCTTGGCTAACATAACAAGACCCAGTGCTCTCAAGATCTGAATGATCCTTTAAATATGCACAACTCAGTAGACAATTTCATCACATTGCGATTAAAACCACCACAGTAAACAAAACGAAATTCATAAATGCACATGCAGCATGCAGACCCTGATAACATAAACAACTGCTGTTGAAGAAATTCTACTGAATGTCCACCAAAGTGTTGAGACTACATCTCTTTCAAAAACACACTGTGGTAAGCCTTGAGCGCTTTGTCCCTAGACGGCAAACATTTGATAAATGACCAAAGTCCCTTTGCTAATGGTGGAACTGGGCCATACAACAGTCTTGTGCCTCCAACAGTCAGTCACTGTTTCACTGCACAGAGAGGAATTAAAAAGGCTTGCAAACTGGTTTAGGGATGTTTTGGTCTCTAAGAAGCTTTTCGTTGGTTTTTCTCCTCTACTAGCCATTGACCTATTGATGTGACTAAACAGTGAGCTAAAGAATTCAAATGTCATGTAGTGTAGAATCAATCATAATTAAACAGACACTTTTACCATGTGTGTGTTCCCTGCGTCTGCTTTGAGTCTATATAATAAAGGGTTTTATAAAGACATTAAAAAGTTTCAAAGTCAAAAGACTGCATTGCAATAGAGAAACTCAATGCAGAGCGTACAGCCTAAATCTAAAATGAACAGTGCTAAATACATTTTTTGAGGAAAATTATTTGCACACCTTCATGTTAATCTAAACATGTAAAATTTAATTTTTCAGAAGACATTTGAATTTTTGCTTTTGTAGTATTGTGATAAAAATATGAGTTTTGAATCAATTGCATAGCATAAATGATTATAAACATTTGTAATTTTTATTTTTTAACATTATTTACTAAATTAACCAAGACATATTCTCAAGGGGGTCTACTAGTATTTTACAAAAAGTTTTACAAAAATCTTTTTCTGAGCACATAAATCAGGAGTGTATATCTGGAATGTATATTGCTGGTTGATCCATGAGATCAAACTTTAGCATCTCTTGCCCAAGTGAGCATTTAAAGATACTCACAAAAATCCATTATCATTCTTCAGCAAGATCTCTGATTCATGACCATGTGTACTTTTCTAGAACACCACAAAAACATGACATCGAACAGTTGATACAGTCTCACATACTCTCTTTATACAATTTGTCAATACTGCAATTTTGTTTGGGCATCTGCTTTAAAGCACAGACTGGTCGACGTTTACACACTTTAGGTTCGCATTGTTACCAGCATAATTGGTCCCAGCAGATCACATTCTACATTCTCGTGGACCCGCTGCTCCATGTTGGTTCTCATTTGTTTGGCGTTATTTCAGTTTTCACCATTGTTACCAAGGAAACGATCTTGGCTATTGTTCCGCACTTTTAAAATCCTCCCAAAGCCCGAGCACACCTGAGACACACGCCATCCCTCCACACTGCTGGTTAACACTCAACAAGAAATGTCAACAACAACAATAAAAACAATGCTTATTAAATAAAACCATTAAAGACTGCAGATCACAGAGGACAAAACTCTCACTGCAAAACAAAAAGAGGCAATTCACAAGCGTGAGCGGCCACGGTTTATGCAGATCCGTGCCAGCCAAGCCTTGCAAGCTGTTAAACAACTTGGCTTTGTTCTTCCATTTTCAGCAATGAGGGTGTAACAGCCAGAACTGGACATAGAGCCAGAAAGGGTGTTTGAATATTCATTAAACCGATCATTAAAGAGCTTGGCTTGGCTTCTGACGAACCAATCAGATCTAATGAATTTGATGTGCAAAGCCTCTGCCATTAAGAAAGCCCCACACGGCGAGGGAGGCATCTGAAGCAGAAGACATCGTCTGAGGATGAATGAGAGCAATTGAGAGTGAAAGTTGAGTGAGTTAAATTGCAGGAGACTGTGTTGTCTTTTGAGTTTAAATTAACATGCTCGCAGCCTGTAACACGCAACAAACAAGTTGTAGAATAATGAATGGGAAGACTATAGAGTGGAAAATCTGTTGTTTCACTGAGCGTGTGAACTCTTTCAACAAGTGTGGTTATATAATCTATGTACTGCAGGTAATTATTGCAAAAAGCATGTCTCTACTTTGAGAGAAGAGCTCAACCAAACGTGATAATTCTGTCTTAAAGGAGCCGTATGTAACATTGACACCTAGCGGTTGAGCTTGCTATCGCAGTCCAAATTCAAAATATTGGTGAGGGTTTTTCCCCGCCCCTCCTCCCCCTAAGACTCGACGCTCACAGGAGTTGCCAGACACTTACAGGACTGTAATGGAAAGCATCAACTCTTTATCTGATAATTTATACGTTTGAAGTGGTTTGTTTTTTGCAAATGTAACTCAATCAGCAGCTCCTTTCAGAGGTTGCGTCCTCCGGTCGCATTTACGGGCCATATTGCTGTCTCGTTTAAATAACCGTACAAAAATTGTATATTACTCCTCGTAAGTTGTAAAATAATGTAGTAATTCTTTCTAAGTTTGCAACATATTAGTACCGGAAAGGGTGGAATCTGCTATCTCTGACCCAGATCGTTTGTTTGCTGCAATATGCTGTTATTGTCGCCAACTAGCAAGCTGTGGAAATACACTAGTGAGTAAATCGTCAGTGGGCGGGGTCAAACCTGTGAAAGTGAAACACAAGGAAATATGTCATTCTCCTCTTTTCCAAACAACTCTCATACTGACCCTCATAAAGTACTAACCTTGTCTCTCATGCTTCATTATGGAAAAAAGTCTATACCACTTCTGCACAATATTCCATGTCTTCTACAGCAACGTGAAACTGTGTGGAGAGCAGACTGAAGTTATGCAATTATTTGCTGATAATCTTCCCCTCTAATGAGCTGTGAACCAAAGTTCTCTAGTTCAACTCTTAGTGACTTAATTCTCAAGTCTAACGTTTTCAAGTTAACAGCTCACTAAAGTTAAAGATTATTTCATCTGATCTGAAAAACGTATTTTATGATTTTAGACATGCGATAGTGTGAATCATAAATTCTACTCTTTTGAAGGTTTTTTAACATATGAAGGGCTTAATGAAGATTCTTTGAAGTGTTCCCTTCGGATTTGACTCAAAAAAAGCACATGGGCATAAAATAATATATATTAACAAGATGCGCCACTGCCATTACAATGAAAAGGCAACGTCAATATGGCTGCTCTAGCGACGAAAGTCCTGCCTTCCAGTAAAAAAATCGAATCGTCAATAGATAAAGACTGATAATTCTGGGGTGGGGCGCTTGTGAGGCGCTTGCCAGCCTGTGCATGCGCAGTAGCTGAAGCGACTACGAAATATGTGATTTGTAATGCAATTTAAAATTAGCAAAGTTGTGGTACAGTCCATGTCAGGTTTAATCATTGATCGGAAATATGCTATTTAATTGTGATTTTTGCCAGCGATTTTAGAAATATCTGCCTTTCACTATTGAAGGAGATAGGACTTGTCTTGCTATTACTGAAATAGCTGCCCTGTGGTGTTGCAAACATGGCCACCGAGTGGCACGTCTTCCGTGAACAGATTTTGATACGGGTTTAAAAAGTGAGTAAATAACAGAATGACAGTCTACTTTTTGTTTGGATGAATCTGAAGAGTATGATTTACAAGTGAAAGAAGTGCACTAAAATACACAGATGTATTTAAAGTACTCTGTTTCACACACAAATTTCTGTCTTTTTTAAGATTAATTTAAGAATATCTAAGTGTACTGTATAATTTTGAGACACCATGAATAGAAATATTAAAGACTATTTTAGCATATTAAGTACAAACTTAATTTGTGAAAATAGAGCACTCTAAATACACTTACGAAAGTGTACTAAGTGTAATTAAATAAAGTGTATTTTAGTGCACTATTTTATACCTGGGTTCAAGGAAATACACAGGAAAAAAATACAACAAACGGACCTTAAAAAAATTCAATGGAAAAATAAAAGGATCTCAAGCCTTTCTAACAGCTCCTTTCATCTATTTCTGGATATTCCAAACTCTGAATACTGTTAAATTAGACTAATGCAACACTTGTATTCTGCGCTCTGTATTGGTGACGTATATGTTGGCAAAAGTAGAAAAGGGAAAGGCACAGGAAGCTATGGAGAGATCTATCCCGAGCTTTCCGTCAGACAACTCATTGATTGAGTCTGTGTCTCTGTCTCACACAACACATGGTGTCTACCACATCAGATGAATCTATCGTCTCACATCATGTCTCTCAATTTCCCTTATTTACTCTTTATGAGAAGCTCAGGCAGACAACAAAGGAAATAATTCCATGCTTTCAAGTACATCTGATTTATATCGGCTCCCATACTAGCTCTGTCTTCCAAAAAAATCCATGGCAGTCAGGAAGTTATCCTATACAGCATATCTCCATCTCTCTTTCTGGTGGTGAGTACAGTGTGGAGCTACAGTATCAGAGCTCCAGTTGAGGAGTTGAAAGAGATAGGGGACATGCCTTGAATACTTTTAATGATATGATTGTACTTGACAGGACTAAATGTGAGCAGGTGTCACAGACACTCCAAGGTTCCATGGGTGACGCCAAGGGTGTGTTCTTCAAAATGTCTTCCCCCGCACATCCTTGAGTCTCACTGGATGTGGCAAGTTCTTGACAAATATGTCAAACTAGCGGAGTGTCAAAGCTGCAGGTCATGGCTTTGGGTTGCGTTGAAAGATGGGTCTTCGCGACCTTCATCAGCAATACGCAGAATTGGCCTATAGAAAATACCTCTGACTGATTAATTTTATTAAAGGAGGCTTAAACACATCAACCGCAACCAGCTTACTGTACGACCGCAGGCTTTTTGTATGTATACTGCCAATTGAATGCAACTGATTTTGTTATTACTAATTCAGATAATTCAATGTAACAAGATCTTTTAAATACTAAAAAATTATAGAGCGATGACGGTCAACAATAATTCCCATTTGATATGACTGACATTATACTTATTTATATATCAAATATCAAAGCTCTCAAAGTGTGGATTATATAAACACTGTGAGAGTTAATTTGACCCTTTTTAACACTGGCGATTTTGCTGTGTATAATTGACACTTTATTACACTGTAAAATGGGGCGTTTTCAAAGTTACTTATGTAATGAATTTACGGCCTTGCAAGCTGTTACTTTTGTTCTATTTCAAGTCTACTCAAAGTAAAAAAAGTTATGATGCCATGTTATTTCTGTCATTCTTTAAAAAACTATTTTCTGTTCGGCAGAAAAAGTCATACAGGTTTGGCATGAGATGATGGTGAGTAAACGATTAAAGAATGTTCATTTTTGTGTGAACTATACTGTATCCCATTAAATAAAGCTTTATAAAAGTGGAACAAAAAAATTCAACTTTCATCTAAATTAGAATTTTAAAGTTTTACTTAGTTAATATTGCATATAGAAATTTATAGTCTGTTATATTTGACCTGTGCTTCTCTCTCCTTTATCTTAAATGTGTGCTCTCACTGTGCGTGCGTATGTGTGTATGTGTGTGTGTGTGCGTGCGTGTCTGTGTGTGTGTGCATACTTGTCTGTGTACGTGTGTGTGCGTGCGCGTCCGTGTGTGTGTGTGTTAGTACGTGTGCATATTGTGTGTGTGGAGTGTTTTGTATGTGGGTATGTCTGTCTTCTTTGTTTTCACCTTTTTCTTGCTTTTGCAGGTACAACTTTAATTGGTTTGCTTACAGTCAATATGTCTTATGTACAGCTGCTTTGTAACAATGAAAATTGTAAAAAGCGCTATATAAATAAAGTTGAATTGAGTTAAATCTTTAGATTTTATTCAGCATTATTTACTTGATCTTAGAATCAGTTTTTACCGAGTTGAGCTTTAACCTTGTCTGAGTTTTAAGCCCTAGGTTTAAGCTCATCACACCAGATTTTTCATCATGTTGAGGAATATCGCAATAAACCCTTCACAATCCTTCATAGCAAAAATCCAGGCCTTAATGGAAAGCATCTCCTCTATCGCTCAGGTTCTGCGCTCCTTAAATCTATTTTCATCTCTGTTTCTACCAGCAGTCTCTTCCACTGTCTTTCCTGTCATGAACGAACATGCCCACGGGGATTGTGGGAATTGTATTCCAGGTGGAGGAAAAGCCCTTAAGTGGTCGGCAGCAGGTGCTCACTTATTTAGACGAGTGACTGGATAATTACCAGCACCTGTGCGCTTATCGGAGACCCGTTTCACTGCCTCAGAAACAGGAAGAGGTTTCAGGTAAAGGGACAGTTACTCTCAGGAGAGTTTAATTGGAAACTGTGCCAAAAGAACAATACAACACAGTAGCTCGAACACCGTGATAGAAAATCACAATAGCATCCAGCTGTGTGTTATAGAGTAATCAAGCACTCTGTAACGGCATATACAGGATAATATGAGGAAAAATTACATCAGGGCAGGAAGGCTCAGATGCAATCACATTGAAATGAACATTAAAAGCGTTATGTATCTTATCTCTTATGTGCCTGCCTCGGGGACATAAGTGAATAAACAGACTTAAAGTATACAGGGTGCAGAGAGCAATCTTTAACACTCAGCGCAAAACATTTTATTAGCACGACCTCTTAATTCAGTACTTAAGTGTGTCCCAATAAAATAATTCAATATAGAGCATAAACCCTACCAGATGACAATCTTTAATGTTGAAATTACCTCGTTTTCTTTATATGCAAATCAAGGCACAAGCCCTTATGGTGCTGGTTGTGAAAAGTCTTTTAATTGTGTCCAATTTGATTAATTTAAGATGTAGACAAGCCTCTGCATTGGCAAAGCCCCAACGTACGGTGTGAACTCCCAACATAGAAATCTTTAACAGGATTACTTCTGCTCAGTAATGTATTCACTTCAAGCCCTCAATACCACGGTACACAGATAAACTTTCTGAAGAGCTGAGAACGATATAATCTCACGATAACACGATCAATAATTTATAATACTGGGGAATGAAGCTATATTGAGCTAAAAGAAAGAATAGAAGAAAAAACATAAGGGAGTTATTTGCTGTATGAAGAATCGCACTATTGAAACAAGATTATATTGTATGTATCTGCCATATAAACGTGAAACGTTTGTATGAACTGCCTTGGTGGTAACACTTTGAATCCGCCATTGGCTGGGAGAAAAAACGTGTTTAAATCAGAACATAAAGACATTGTATTTATATTCCATTACCAGCCTCAAACTGCAGCTTCTGGCATAATGGTTGTTTGATGTTTTCTAATAAATTATATTTTTTCACCACTGCCAAACCTGCAATTTCTTTCTGACGGGCAAAAGTAAAATTTTAATATGGCAATTGCAAATTCATGTTATATTTTGTCAATACGCAAATAGCATAGACATTTTAGTGGAAGCAATGCTGTCCTTCGATGTTTATTCTGCTCACCAATAACGTGGAAAAATGTTTCAAGATGCTGTGAAGATGAGACGGCTAACGGATGAATATAAACAACCCAATCTGCCCATAAATGATGTTTATATATAAAAAAAATGAGGTTCAAGAACTCAAGATTTGATATTTAATGAAAAACAAACATTTAATCAAGTTGATCATTACACCGATCTTTGGTTTTTCTAATCCAATTCCTTAAAATTCCAAGATGAAGATAAATCAATACAAAAAAAAAATGTATTGATTCACTTCACATTTCAGGTTTTGTGATCATGGCTGACTGTATATTATCCCTCATTAATCATAATCTTTGGATGGACGTTGTTTTCACCAGAAACCACGTTGTAAGTAGGTATTGACACAGTTTAACAAAACACTGTCAACAAACAGACACGCGTGTAAAAAAACGCTAAGGATCAACGCTGAGAGAAAAATACTAATAAAACACTGCAGAGTCACTCAGCCAGGGGCGCAACTGCACATTTTCTGAGGGGTATGCGAGATCAGTATTGGCGCCCCCATCGGCCACCCCAATATAGAAAACACACAACAAATAAAAAATCTGCAGACAAGTTGTATATTACCTTTGGAGTCATTCTATTTTACATCATGTGAAGGAGACAATCAGATTTGCATCTATAACAGAAGCATAAAGGTTTCCTTTTACAGAAACACTTTTCCAACTGCTTCACAATGTAACACACAATTCTGAAAAGATAAATAACAATCTGAAAAATAATGAAACAAAGGAGCAAAAAGTAGTAAAAGTACATAAAGCTTGACATACACAATAAATTAGGGCAGAAACTAACGATTATTTTAATAACCGTATAATTGGACGCTTGTTTTTTTGATTAATCGGGCTAAACAGTTTTTAAAAGGGGCTGTGTCCAACGAGCATTTACGCGGCTGAAAACGGCAGGAGCTCGGCTGAAAACGCCCGCTGCAGGCGCAGCGTTCTGCCCAAAGTTGAGCATTTTTCAACTCAGGGCGATCGGTCGAACGCCGGCGCTGAGCATGAAAAAAACGCATAGCACCAGCGCAGAGCGCGGAAAAAAACCGTCATCTGATGGCTTTTTTTAAAAGCGCGGCAAAAACGCCGGCCGCAGGTGTAAACGCCTCGGTGGACACAGCCTCTAAGACTTCAAATAAGGCTATTTGTTGTATTCTTTGAAAAGTGAGTTTCACTTATGTAGTCTAGAATTTTGACATTTAAAACCTTTAACAAAAAAACTTGTCAAGTTTTAAATAATAAAACTTCTTTAAATATCCCAAATATAAGTAACAATCGAGTTGTAGCCCATTAGAGATGTGCTGATGAGGAAATAAACTTATTTTGATCTTTAAAGTTATATATAGATTATTCCCTTTCCTTCAACAAAAAGTATTATTAACATTATTTATTATTATCAGAATAAGACGAATAAGACGTATCACATGATATACTCGCGTTGTATTTTTTTGTTCTTTTCCCACTTAGGCCTACTTTAAAACGAATGCTTAGTTTGTGGTTCATTAATATTTAATAAAAACACAACAATAAAATTTGCCTATGTTAAACATACCTTTACTGTGCATTTATAATTCAAATATTATTGAAAAAACGAAATAAGATGGATAACAGATATTATAAGGCAAATAAATAAAAAATCTTTTGGATTTTCCCCTTTGTTAGTGGTTCACATTTTATGAAAACATCATTAAAGTAAAACAAAGACAAACTCACTTACATTGAAAGCTCAAATTATTTTTTATTAACTAACGTTCTTTTGCGCTCTTGTCTCTGTCATCCTGTCAATCATTGCGCTGTTTCAGTGTCCACACGCAATATCTCCGGCGCTCTGTGCTGCGCGCTGTTTGCAGAAGACGCAACTGCTCGCGTTATGTGAAGGACACGGACCTGACGTTCAAACTGCACAGCTCGCGTCGTCATATGGGGGAAAACGCGTCCGACTTGTCAATTTACTTTCATTTTCATGTTCTGTTCTGCGCTTTGGGAAGTTTCTTTGCTCGATCCATTTGGTCATTTGACTGTGAAAGAGTGATTGGTTGACATAATAACTTGATTAAATAAATTATATATTTATTGAACTCTTTAAAATGCTAGACAAAAGTGAAAATAAAACGTTTTAGATAATGACTTTTTCGTTATATTTTTTATAACGTTTTATTTAAAAAAATGTTAAATAATATTTTGGCACAATGGCGCCCCCACTTGTGCGGCGCCCCTATGCACCGCATATACTGCATACCCCATTTTTGCGCCCCTGAACTCAGCCAAATGTCAAGTTTTGTTGGCTGTATTCACTTCATGTGATTTCCCCCATCAGGATGAACAACAACACAGACACGACCAGCAGCCGTCACACAAAATATGCTGGAATCTCATTTCACGTGGCGGCTTACTTTTGTTCCGCCGTAGAATCGGAAAGAGTCAAGTATTGATCAGACAGATTCAGATTTCCCCTGGCAACTGAATCAGCCGATTGATTTCCACGCCGCATTCCGGAACGCACCAGAGACGCCGATAGACTTGAGGTGGTCACTACTCATACATACTGCTTCACAAGTGACTGCTGCAGAGCGATGACAGATTGACCAAAACAGCGGTGCCAATCGAAGGACGACGCTTCAAGGGTGGTCAATCATGGTGATTAGTCTCCCGTGGTGGAACGTGGAGCTGGTCTTTTTGTTGAAGCCCTAAGAGTCCATCAGCTCGGTGAGACTAAGCACCACGTCAGCTTGTGGTTGCATAAGTCTGCGCCAAAAATTAATGGTTGCCCTTTTGAAATGCAACAGTGATATTTGTCTAAACAACCTGGTACTCTTCATTTGGTAGTCTCTCTCTCTCTCTCTCTTTCTCGGGACAAATTGAGCAGAGACTTAATTTACACAGTAAAGACATTAGTGCCCGGTTTCACAGACAAGTCTTAAAACTAGTCCCAGACTAAAATGAATGTTTGACCTGTCTTAACTGAAAATAAATTGCCCTGTCATATCTATATGTCAATGCCACATTACTGCACACAAGATGCACACCAATAATGTTTTTATCTAAGGCATTTTATTAAAAGCGACTTAAATATCCTAATTTAACTAAGGCATAGTCCTGGCTTAAACTAAGCCTTGTCTGTGAAACCGGTCCTAGATCTCACAGACTTTGGTTGGATACTGTTCAACAGCATAATGTTGAAGAATCTACTTTGAAGTAGTTTCTCAAGCTGAACAATAAGATAACAGACGTTTGTGTGATAGTTCACCCAAAAGAATTCTGTCATCATTTACTGTATATACAGTATATATATAGTAAAGTCATTACTTGATATTGATATACTTGATATATTGGATATTTAAAGGTTGACTACATTATAATTCACTTTGACCAATAAACAGCCCATTTACACGGGTTATATGATGCTAAGTATGATAAATGAAAGCATTCAGCTTTCTGGCTAGTAACAGTGCGACCCATTTGGTTCATTTCAGTATTTCATCCAGTTCAATGTACATCAATATGTAAAAACCCCCAGACAAAGCAGATGGTTTGTATTATTTCCTGGCTACTCATCAAATCTCAAAAAATGTATATCCAAATAAAAGACAGTCTGTCGGGTCAAAGTCACGCCCTTCAGAAATGCCATTGGCACATTAAGCAGCAATTTCTATTTGCACGGGTCCTGTAATGACTATTCCACTTAACATCTTGACCTAAATCCCCTCTTCAAAAGCACTGGATCAGAGCTAAACATTTTCATGACCGCAATGAGCAGAGTTCACCTGAAGTGAAACGCACTGCCAGAGCTACTTATCCTCTTCATGTCTCACGAGTCAAGAACAGGTGAAAAATGAAAATTCATAGATGAATAAGAAATCATATTTTATAAGGAACATGCACATATTGTCTACCATAAAGACTTATGATTCTTCACATTTTTAAATTATTCTGTAAAAAATGTAATTTAAAAACTGTCAAACTGATTATTTGTTTGATTAATATGCATGGTATTGTCTTAATATTATCATGGATATCTTACTATTATGTATAAAAAAATCATAAATAATACAATGTTTTTTATTTCAGTATTAAAAGTGAGATTCATAAAACAGAATTAATTGTAATAAAAAAAGTTAAAGGCATATTTCACCCAAGAATGAAAATTCTGTCATCATTTACTCACCCTCATGTCATTTCATACATGTATGACCTTCTTTCTTCTGCAGAACACAAAGGAAGATATTTTGAAGAATGTTAGTAAACGAAACTCATTGGTCCCCATTGACTTGCACCGGTTTTGTCTCCATACAATGGAAGTCAATGGAGTCCAATGTTGTTTGGTCACCATCATTCTTCAAAAGATCTTCTTTTGTGTTCTGGAGAAGAAAGAATGTCATACAGGTTTAAAATGTCAATGTGAATGATGACAGCATTTTTTTTTATCTCTTTCAGGCTTAAACTAGTACTTTTTCTTTATGCAAAATATTACTTTTGTCTATTGTGTAAAACGTGGCATGATCACCTCTTCATGATATTCACCCGGTTACACCTGTAGTTGTTTTTCTTGCCTGGCTTTTAAAATAAACAAATTATCAAGGGAGATGCTGTATAGTACAATTATAAACAAACATTACAATGTCAAACATCAGAGTCATTATTTGCACATTAGATTCTCCTCTCCTCCCCGCAGAGCCCACATTACCTGGCTTGTTATTTGACCCAAGACACAAACTGTGAATAAATATGTGATCAGTGCTGCTCCTCAGTGCAGCGGTTGAGAGCTCCCCTGGTGTGATTCAGGACGGCCTGCTGGCTGAGGGGTCACAGGTAACACTGCGAACAAGGCAGATGGCCAAAATATTCAGCACTTCGAAAGAGGCATGTGTTTCATTTTGGTACAATTATCTCAGCTTCTGTTGCTTCATCGATGCATGTAACATATTCCACAGTTAAAGCCAGGCATACGGGCCATGCCATCTGTGATCAGAAATAGAAGCCTGGATATTTGGTGGATTGTTTAGAAACAAATTCCTCCAAACCCTTCTCACCGAGGATTTCTCCTTCCTTGGCATTTAACAAGGTTAAAAATTTCAGCTGCTTAAATGTCAAGATTGAATTTGGTATAAAAATAAACAAATAATCAGCGAGAGAATGAAATGGGGAAAAGCAGTGGACCAGGTGATCGTAAAGTTTTGCTTGCAGATTTCATTGAAAAGCACTGAAAATTATGCTAAATATTCACACAGTTTATGCGATTCCATCTGCCACGAAAACCTCATTTAAATAATTGATGCACATGATTCTTTGGCCCCAAAAGCTAGTTGCACTATTCTGAAAGGGTTTCTTTCTATTTATTTTATGATTATAGCATTTTTGCACCTTGTGTATTAGCCAGGTGACATGCTGTTTCATGAAAGGCAATGATCAGTTAATTTGTTTAACAGGTTCTCAGATCCTACAAAGTCAAGTTATTAATTTATTATCTATCAGCTACTAATGTCAGTACAATCTCAAGAAATAATACCTCGTTTAGATGTCAAAAGAGACCTAGGCCTACTTATTCATCTACTACATCTCTAGCTGAATAAATAGGTTTGAAAAAGATTTGAAGAAATTGTTTCCAAGATAATAAAAAATGTGTTCAGAGAGAATTACAGACATGACAACAGGAATCTCTTCTACTGTACCATTTACATTTCCAGGAAATAGCTTCAAATGAAGCATTCACTATATTCAAAGCCGCTCGGTAGCATTTTATGAGTAGCATTTTTTTACTCATCTTGCCTTTAAAATCTTGTTAGACCCCTGTAGTCACTCGTATAACAAAACTAGAGATACTGATAGCCGATTATTCAGAGTAAAAGCTGCAGATTCTGAAGATTAAATGAATATTTCTTTACTTTCTGAATGTTATTAATTCGTATAAGGGTTATTAATATTTTACATCAAACTGGTGATAGCCGATAGTGTGAAATATGCTTTTAACGACCGATACCAATTATTGGCCGATATAACGGTGCACCTATAAGCAAAACACTTGACAGCTTAGCCATTCCTTTCGTGTTCCATCGAAGAAAACAAGCCAAATTTGTGTCAAAAGAGTCAATTACTTTTGTGTGTGTACTTCTATAAATATGCTTTATATGTTTAACAAACATTCAGCTGTGTTGTAGTATTAAGGAAAGCAAGAGAGTTGCACAGTTAGACATGTCTTTTTACACACCAATACCATTTGTCACAGCAGGAGTGTACTGTCCTTAATGCATAGCGCCGGCTCACAGCAAGATCACATTTCTGTCAGGTCTGCTGTGTGGACACACACGCATGCACGCACACACAAACACAGCTGGTCCCGTATGCCTTGCCTCTCTGCCACTATCACCATTGCACTTCATTTCAATGAGTATCTGAATGTGCTAAATGTTGTCATTTGGTTAATTGCTGGAGTATACTGCTGAAACTTCAGGTGTTTGAGCTCTTTTGAATTGGACTATTTCAGCAGAGGAATATTTGGTCCACTAAACATGGCTTTCACACTTTTAAATGCCAAGCCCCTTGCTAAGTTTCTAACAAACTCGTATACCTAATGAGCCCCTCAAAAGCATTTACGTAGAGGCTTAATTCAGGTAATGACGGCTAATAACAGTAGCAGGAAACAAACAAAACTGACTTTTAAATGTGTCCGTAATGAGTCACTTTATCAAGGGACGTTGTTGTGATTTATGACACAGCCCGTGTGGTTGTCCTCGGTGGGACCATTGATGTTTATCATTTATAAACTTTTTTCCACATCTGTTTTTTAAATGAGTGTTTTTTATAATTAGTCGAGTAGCAGTTGCTGAACCCTACATGAAAACCTCCAGGCCTAGTACTATGCACTTTGACCCTGACCAAACCATCTAGTATAGTATGTAGCAAAAGCAAGGAATTTGAGAGTAACGAAAGTAATGTAAAATATGGCAGACATTATTTTTTCAAGCCACTAAGATTTAAGAAAATTAAATAAAAAAAATAGTATCCAATACATCAAGTAATTAAAATAACTTGTTGATTTCAAAGGACATGCCGTAATTTTTAAACAACTAATACATTTGTGAAAATTCCAGTACATTGCACAAAAGACTAAGAACATGCAAAAAGAGAAAACCTTGAGTCTACTAATACCCTGTATTCGTTGTTTCAAAAGGTGTTCATTCTAAAGCCTCACTTTCCCTCTCATTATCAGAGACACTAGAAAGTGTCTCAGAAAACCTCTGAAGCACCTTTAATGAACCGCATCTCAGTACCCTCCACAATTAAATTACCGTTAATTCAAGGGCCAGTCCGTGTGACTTCAAAGCTTCATCAAATGTAGCTTTTATGAAATCATGAATAAAACTCAAACTCCAGATGTGCACAGGGTAGAAAAGAAACGGACCTCCTTTTTTACTGTAATTCAAAGAGAAAGACTGGCAGGTTAGGACTGACATAACACACCCTGCAGGAGATTCACACAAATTGACTTTGTGCGTAGGTATTTGTTAAAAATTTCACTCCTGCATCCAAGAGTAACTTTTGCCTTTATTTATCAAGCCGTTCATTGAACTAATTGATGTGAGACTGCCATCTGGCCTTGCCTGTGCAGTGGCAGACCCCCAGTCAGTTTTACACACAGATTTCATCTGCAGTGCCAGAGAAGCCACCAATTACTAGTGGAAGGTTAGAAGGGGAGAGATATGTACGAATGTTCATGAAAGGTCACAAAATCTACTCTGGCTGTACACAGTTGCACAGTACAAGTGATTGCCTTTTCTGTTATGTTGCTATACCACTGGAACGCTTGCAAAAACAGCGCGACGTTCGGCCGATATTGAGGTTTGAAAGGCTTGCGCACTCACAGGAAATCGTGATTGTTTTACAAGGTGACAATCTCATTTGAGTTTGCGCAATGTGAATCTTACAAAAACCTTGATTATTAGGAAAAGAGCTAGCATAAAGCTCCACCCTAAAAACAAAACAAAAGCAGAATTTATACGAATTAAGTGTAACTTAACCACAACTAGTTAAACCGTAAAAGGGTTAAGAAACGACAAGACTGTGTTAAACGCATTGTTTTTCTGTCAATTGTTAAGACAACTCTATTTTTTGTGCTCACAATGGATTTGGAAGAACATTGCAGTTCAATTGAATTACTCTGTGACACTGCCACATCAGGGCAACAAATATAAATGTTTTGCCCAGTATACAAACGTATGTATTTTTCACTCTGTATACCATTGTGGTAATTGTATGACCTTCCCTTAAGTCAGAAGAGACTCCTTTCAGAGAGCTAGCCCGGGACTTTTATTTTGATACGGGGCAGTAGAGAGAACACCAAAAAGCTAAAGGGGCTATAGCTTTGAGTGGTTAAGGAGGTACACGTGTTGGGAGCCATTAGAGCTGGTTGGAGGGTTCATTTTTCAACACCGTTACGACCAATATTTTCCATTCTCTGTTTCGGGGATTCTGAGATTGAAGGAATATTTTTCGAACCGAGAGAAGACCGGATGCGTTTTGTTTGTTTCTGGGACTTTCGATTTTGTTTTGACAATATTAGTTTCCTTACCTCTGGGACACTCCACATTGGACATTAAAAGAGACTCGAGTTGATTGTGTGAATTGTCAACTCCTAAGTCTAAGATAAGTTTGTTTTCCATTTGAATTTATGATGTGTTTCATGGAAGAGATTATGTTTATACTTTATGGGCATTTTGGGCTGAAGACTAAATGATGATTATGTGGTGTTTCCTTTTGATGAATTTCTCTAAATACAGTCCTTGAACTATGTGGTGATGAAGTGACTTTATTGCATATAAATTGAGTCAAATTTGTTGCAACACTCCCTGTTCCAGTGTCACATCAATAAGGCGTACCATTTAAGGGAAAATGTAGTTGCTTTGTGGAACAGCTTCAAGCCTAATGTGACCATGGACAACAAAACCAGTCTTAAGGGTCAATTTTTCGAAATTTGACTGAATACATAAGCTTTCTATTGATATATGGTTTTTAAGGATAGGACAATATTTGGCCGAGATTTAACTATTTAAAACTCTGGAATCTGAGGGTGCAAAAAAATCGCCATTAAAGTTGTTAATCAGAGGCGCTGTAGCAGGCCATCCACTCACAAAAATAAAGTTTCGATATATTTACAGTAGGAAATTTACAAAATATCTTCCGTGGAACATGATCTTTACTTAATATCCTAATGAAT
Source organism: Triplophysa rosa (assembly GCF_024868665.1). Taxonomy (NCBI): domain Eukaryota; kingdom Metazoa; phylum Chordata; class Actinopteri; order Cypriniformes; family Nemacheilidae; genus Triplophysa; species Triplophysa rosa. The sequence continues at coordinate 8,510,085 of NC_079905.1, read as the reverse complement.
TTTGGCATAAAAGAAAAGTAGACAATTTTGACCCATACAATGTATTTTTGGCTACTACTACAAATGTTCTCCTGCTACTTAAGACTGGTTTTGTAATCCAGGGTCACTGTACAGTAGCCCTAAAACAGCAAAGCATCTATACTCACCCATGTTCTCCACACATTAACCCATATCCTCATGTGTCATCACTGTTTTATTACTCCACATTTGACCGCAGAATCAAAGCAGATTTAGGTCACTATAGGTGTAATCATGATTCACACAAGCTCTCGGGTATCTCTCCTCACCTCTGCAGCATCTGTTCTTCTCTTATAAAAAAACAGCTATCTATCTTTGGAGTGTGACTCACTCATCACTGTAAAACATCCTTTGTGGACACAATTAAAGTGGACAGAGTGCATAGACTTTATAAACCCTTATCAACTATATCTTTTACTTCCTATACACAGAATGAAAGAAAAATCAGTGCATAATTAAACAATCGACTCCTTTCAAAACAATCAAAATGGCAGCCACATTGTAGCACTGTTGCTGTGCCTGCTGACCATCTTGACAGTGTTGTTAACTATGTAGAATATGCCTGATAAATACAACAACATAAATAATCATAAATATGCCAAAAATGACATTTGTATGTGCAGATGTCCACATGTGCCGAATTTCTTCTGATAAAAATAATAGATTTTGAACCAAAGCCTCTTTCAGATTATAATGCTTTCATACAGTAAACTGCTGAGACATATTTAATAACTTCAGATCGAATCAGCATGTACAGGTTACAGGATAAGTTGTTGACAGACTGAATATTGGGCAACTTTCCAGAATCTGAGATTTCCTCAAATATTAATAATGATAAGAATCCTCATGATGGTTCTTGTCAGAGTTCGCATCACTCATGTTAACCCATAGGAAATAAATATCACAAACGAGATCTCTTTAATATATCACTTGTTACTTCTAGACAGCAGTGCTAATATATAGAGAGCAAACCGAAAAAAAACACATTTCATAAATCTCACCCTTCAGTTTCAGGAGAACCATGTCCTAGATGATGCACACACCAAATTCTGTCATAGATTTGTAAACGCAAACATTTCTTAAAAACTAAATTCTTCTAAAATCGGATTACCTGAGCTAAGATAGACCCATTAATTGTATATTTTACTGTCAACACTGTTCTCATTTCTGTCTGTTTATCAGGATTTTTAATGGACATATAAAGAAAATGTTGATACCAGAAAAAATCAAATTAAAGCATCCACTGTGCAACATTTTATTTATTTTTTACTGGACGATTTATTTCAAGGTTTAATATAATAATGTCTAGTCTACTGAAAATCAGAGAAAACTAAGCTAACTGCTTTTATTCTTTTACTGATTAAGCAAAGCGGTCACAGGTTAAAGGGCTCAGCATACTACATTCGAAATCGAAAAACGACCATCTGTGACCTGATTTCGAACAAAATCTGGTCCAAACGACAATTCGTTTCACTAGTTCGCCGCAGCAAACCAAACAGAACTCTCCGGGAAAGTTCGTGTTGGCCGGTAAACACCCTCGAGACACCATTGGTCCATGGCCATTACGTAATAGGTGGGTATGTTGTTTGTGTGGCCACGTGCGCAGAGGCTATTTGGATACGTCATGTAAACCCCGCCTCCAGAAACAAAGGGGTGTTGGATTGTTCGAAAACACTATACCGTCTCTCAATGTTTTCGAGCTTCGTTTTACCCCCAAACGCAGAACGAAAGCGCAATTCGCATGGACTATGCCGAGCCCTTAAGAGTGAGCAATGGCCTTTACAGAATGAATATCTGTTTAGTTCTTTTGCCTCAAGGGTCATCTTCTTAACACGTCAAGAAGCAGTGGCTGGTCAGCGATGATTGATATATCTGATAACTCAAGATGGATTACTCTGACTGTTTGTGGTGCTCAGAGAGGCAGTGAAGTGGAAATTGACACTAGTGGTTTACTGTGATCAATGTGAGTTTGTTTGCTATTGGTCTCTCTAAGCGTCCGTGGCTTCATTACAATGTTCTTGTCTTATCTCTTCCCAGCATATTGTACCTCAACAAGATGGCGAAACATGAGAGAGTTATTTTTTTCAAAATAATTGTCAGAAAAAGCAGTCAAATGCTGAAGTGTAGTGATTTGCGACAGTCACACAGCAGCCCATCCTCCTGGTTAACAGAAAACAATTCTAAAAGTGACACAGAACATCATTTAATTGTTTTATGGATTCATTTTGCCAGCTACGCTTTGTAATGTAGGGCTGTAATTGTAACTACAGCATAATTAGATCATTGACATCTTAATCACTTTCATTTGTTCCCCCTGCTTTGCCCAGAACCATTAGCGTAAGGTCTTCCTTTAGCGCAATGTTAGAACAAACTGGGGCTCTCGCGCAGTTTAAAAGTCATAAATTTAACTGTAGCACTTGTTTGATTTTAATAAACCCTTTTATTGCAGGTGGCTGATAAAAATTCTTCCTTGAAATGCAGATCAAGTCTGTTATGAATTAAGGGAATTAATGTAGTGTTGTGATGGCTGTTGATGTGCTATATAGTTCAAATGATTTACCATTTACAGTGGTGCTATACCAAAAGTCACGTAGGCATGAAGTTTCATCAGCTTCAAAGAGGGTAAACCTTTTCAAAATGATGACACCATAAAATATAACATGCTGAAGGTGATCAAGCGGGTTAAAAAAGAAAATAATATTTGTTTAGAAGCAATGCTATAATACTGCCCTTACAAAAGATATTCTAAAACATTTGCAAAACATTTATTCAGCAAGCAACAAGGGATTCAATCGCCATAGAATGTCCTGGCTGTTCTGCATCTTTTGGTGTTTAGCGAGGCAAAACTTGATGCACAACAGAGTCTTGTAAATATTCCTTGGAGCGGGTTTATTTTTGAAAGTCAGATTTCTGTATAAACATATACAGTACCTTAAAGTCTTGCCTACAAACCGCATACACCATCGAGGTTGTCTCATTTCAGTCAAAAACAATTCAGGAAGAATCGTAATCATTGTCGTTATAATCTTACATTGAAATGATACAATTGCTTTTCGAAATAATAAACATCTATGACGTATGCGGGCAACAAATGCGACCTCTGTAGGTCGGTTCAATGAACCCTGATACAACACAGTAAAGGCCTTTCAAAATGATTTAAACATTTTTAATTGTGAAAAGTTTGAAACAAATAGGATACACAAAACAATAACAACAGACGAAAACTAAATAAATTTTGCTAGTATAAAGGGATATGAAACGGTATAAAATGTTGGTATTATCCAAGTTGTTCATTTTGTTTAGTGGTAGCTTAATGGTACTAAAGATCACAGGTCTGGGCTTTATAACTATAACATTGAAGTATTTTTAACATTTCCTTTCACAATAAGCAGGTATAGGTCTGCTCGTATACATTGCACTCGAATTTAAGTATTCCTACTTAATTTTAATGAAACCTTTGTTGGCTGTATTGCATGTATTTCCTCATTCATAGCATGTCACATCAGGTCACCTCTTCACTCTTGCTGTGTGTGCTTGACCTTTCCAGTCTGTAATTACTATCCACCTCTTCACTGCATTCACCTAACATTCTATTGACCACCTTCACGATGTGAAGTTCAAATAGTGAAGGGTTTTAAGCACAGCCTTTGCGCAAATTAGGTTTTTCCACACAGTAAAATCGCCAGTGTTAAAAAAAGGTCAAATTAACACTCACGGTGTATATATAATCCACACTCTCAAAGTGTGGATTATATAAACACTGGGGGAGTTAATTTGACCCTTTTTAACACTGGCGATTTTACTGTGCAAAGATTAAATAGAAAAATAACATTATTGCAATCATCTTCTTGAAAAAAATCAGTTATGAAGAATGTTGTAGTTGTTCATTTTAACCCTTGGTGACGCTTTGAAAGCATTCAACGAAAATAATGCACTGAATCCTGAGCATGTTGTTTTTAATCTGTTTATAGCCAAGATATTGTCAGCTAAGCTTCTGTTGTTTCAGAAACATAATATCTACTTTCCAAAGCTCTTTAGGGAATAACCTCCTACAACAGTACTGGCAATAAGGATTGGGCTGTCTGCCAAAAAAAGGCATATTGGAGATATACTGTATATATTTATACTGTATATCCAATAGTAAATCCTGCTTCACAACTTGTTCTTGTTGGACAGCTCTTGAACAATGATGTCTTGGGCCTATAACACAATGGAGAGAGTCAAGGGAATAAAGTGGAACATACACATTAAACAAAGTAAATCTGTGATGGGTCAATCCTGGAGGTCCATTCTTTCCACTCCAACACAGCAACAGAATGAGTTGTGCTCAAAGGGAGAAACAACTTGGTTGAATGAATCCGAGCAGAAGACGTGACGTCCATTAGGACAATTTCATGAATGAGATACAAACAGTATCGCAAACAGACTCCTTGCCAGGACAAAGTGTCATATACCTTAAAGGCAAAAAAGTACAACATAATTACATTTTTTCTGCGTTCACGGTTCTTTTTTGACTGCAGTTTTTCACCAATGACAGATGAGAGAGTTTTTGCTTGTTTAAAGTCCTGAGAAAGAGCTATTCAAGGTGAGGACAGATTGTATTTGAAAGGCAAAATTCCTGGCATTGATCTTGTATTATACAGAAGTACATTCAGTCAGAAGCTTTTCAGCTCAGTATTTCATCTAAAGAAAACACTTGTTTGGACTTTTGTGCCTGAAGAATATTCACGGAATTAAATAAAAATGTTTTTTAAAATGAAAAAGCTAAAAGCATTACTTTTATCAAATTACTTTGTTTAAATGCATTCCGCTAGCTGTACAGATTCTTTCTCTTGTCTCATTGTATCTCTCTTACAGCCCGATCTATATCTCATGGGCTCCTGCACTAAGCCTCCTGCACATCCAGATATTAAATAATTATGTGCTTAAATAACTAATGAGACTGCTATCTAAGGGAGTTCAATAGTATTCTGCTCTCACAGGACATTTATTTTACATAACTTACACGCCACGGATTCTATGGATTTTTTAGCAAAAGTTAGTGTAAGACCAACGTGATGAGACCATTTTCAAATATAAGCATTTAAACCCAGACTGCAGATTGGAAACAAGGTTGTGAAAACTTGCTAATAACGTCTCTTTGGATGAATAAATACTGTATATAAAAGTACTACAAAACTGGCAGCATACAAAACTTTTTTTACCAACTGTTCTTACTTGTCATTTTTACTTACTTATCATGTTTGGAGATTTCACGCCATAAATAAGTCTTCAGGATATCTAGATGATTCCGAAGGATTGTGAGTTATGAGGCCAAAACCTTACTTTTTGTTCTGGTATTATGACGAATCCTGACTCATTTCAGACTTTATAAATATTTTTACAGCACCTCTACAAATATAACAAGTGAACCTTGTGAAAAATGAAATAATAAAAATGATACAGCCCCTTTACGAGTTCTCAAAGGCATTTGGGTCCATGCCAACCCGAACAAATGAGAATGTTCATGAAACGCAGATAACATTCACTCGTCCTCCACAGTTATCTACTAAAGTTTTTATGATACAAAGAAAAGCGTGTTTTCCTACGCAGACCAATAATGTCTGTTCTCCAGTTAAAAAGCAGCTCTTTTTTCAGTAACGTAAGAATGGCCCTTGAGCAATCCTCCTGAATGATTACACCACAAACCCATAAACCTTTTCTATTCATTATTAATCAAATACGTGTAAGGACTGAATTACAAAATCAAGGCTGAAATCTTTGGCTTGGAGTAGCATCTGATGTGCTCTCACACGATCCTCTGGGATCCTGATGTGAAATGAACATCACAAGTGTGCTCGTATTCTCTTCTTACTCACACACTCTCATCTGCAGCAAGCCAAATGTTTTCCAGAGCAGGGTAGCGGAGGGAAAAGGGCCTCTCCTTCCCAGTGAGAGCGGATGAAACAGACAGTGGCCAGGAGGCGATCTTCTGTTAGCTATTCTCCTGCCAGCACGTGCAGATTCTCCCGGCCTGGACAGCTGGCCCGCTAACTCCCTTAGATGCCATTTTCTGTCCACTCCATATTCAACGACAGTACATAGAAAGCGAGGCCAGATTATATTTGTCTGTTTCTCTCTCTCTGTTGCTTCTAAACTCAGTGGTGGCTTACTAATCGCTTTGGCACTACGAGCAGCAGGTTGTGTCTCGACGTCTCCGGTTCAGATCAGGTCAGGGCCAATCTGCTTCACGCTGTTTATGTTAAAACCCGATCCCCGTTTATACAGTTATCCGTATCAAAAATCCCCATTTACCGTGTGATGACTTCACTCTCCTGACAAGGTACGCGGGCAAATCGATGCTTATTACAAGAGCTGCCAGAGGAGGAATGAAATGAGCTTAGACGTGTGATTGCTGGATAGGCGAGTGTTTCCTCTGATCATTGCGGGCGCCTGCACCATATTACACCATGCTTACATTTTCCTCTGAGAGGAACCTATTTGCCTCCACTTTCTGCTCAAATGAGGACGCAAATTGGACTAAATGATGTTTTGATGAAGAGAAATATGCAGCGCATACCATGTAAATTACAGTACATATGTGTACATTGGCAATTGCATTATTTATGTGTTATGGTTTCACTTAGATTAGAATGAGCAAGTTGTTCATTCCTTTTTTCAATAAGAAAGCACTTGTTTTGACTTAAAAAAAAAAAAAGAATCAAATATTGAAGTCAATTATTTTGTCCTAAATCGCATTATTGGTTGTAATACTTATAAATAACAAAACAATGTATAAAATGTAAATGGATGTAGATGACAGCAGTATATAAAAACGTATTCACACATTTTGTCATTAATGTTTGTACCAATCGTGTTTCACTCATATATCGAGCTTTGATGGTGATTTTTTTTTAATGCCGTTGATGAAGTATTTGTGAAGGGAATGTGAGGTTATATAAAGCATAATGTAATGTAATGTAATATAATAATAATATTGAAAATACTTTTTGTGAAAATATTATACCTTACATATATTAAAACATCAGTTCCTAATAAAATCAAAAATCATGTTTTTTATTGTGTTATGTTCTATTTGCGTTAGTTAGCTGTATTTTTTAGTTCTGTTATTCAATCTAAATAACCCAACTGCAGTTTATTTGATAATACTTGGAATGGACATACAAACATGATTTTTGAAAATGTTTAAAAACGGAATTATCTGTTTTTTGCGAATTCTTCATATTACATTACATTATATTAGATAAGATTAAACCACAAAAAAGGTCATTTCTAAAAAAAAAGTATTACAGTTTATTTCAGAATTGAAATCATTCAGATTGTTCTTTGTATGCATCTTTTATAAAGCTATCATTAGAATCCCTGAGGCTCATTTTGATCACGTGATGCACTCGCATTGTGGGCTGTCTCATTGAGCTGTGCTTTTGTAATATGTAAAATCAGAGCATTTAGGCGAGCTGTTCTGTTTTGTTGTGACTCTGGCACCTACTGTGAAATGCTGTGCCAACCACCTGGGCATAGAATCTAACCCAGAGACCTGACTGTTGGACCCATGTCGCAATCTCTGACCTAAGGAAGTTGTACTCAGATTGACAGACCTGTGATTGACTTGAAGGTTTGTCATGTTTCATGAGCTAAAGATGGTCTGTATATAAGGGCACATCAACTATCAGTCAATCTGCATTATCTTTTAAAAATATTTGGGCACTTTTATATCTACACGCATTCACTTTTAACATGCCGTGACATGTGTAACATGTTGTACCTTAAATGTCAAGTGAGTGGAAGAAATTTGTTTATCGCTTGTTGGCAATTTGTGGGCACAGAGTGTAAAAATTAAACAATTATTTAAAGCTGCAATCTATAAATTTTGCCTTAATATCACTATTCTGTATGAAACATAAAATTGTAGGTTACTTTACGTACCGTACTTGAAGTCCATTGTGAATCAGGGAAAAGAACGGATTCAGTTTTCAACACTGTTTTTTTGTGTACACTACTTGCTCAATAATTGATTTTTGTTTATTTTTATCTAAAAAAGGTTACAGATTGCAGTTTGAAATATTAATCAGCTTTAAATATTAATATTAAACAGATTATGTCTTATGACATTGTCAAGACCTCTGAGGCGGGACAGGCCAAAATGATTATTTTGGGGTAAAAGTTTATCATAAGTAAAAAAACACAGAAATTTGGGTAGTGTACAGTATTTGCAGAATGTGAACGTTAATAAAGCCCTTTCAGATGTATATTATGCATTTGTATATTAGGATGGAGATCGTGCTTTAACTCAATTTTTATAGGCCAAGAAAATGTCAGTTGTTACCATCAAGTAGCACTCTGTCAATTCACAATGTATTTGACATATACGTACATGTAATGTTAAAAGGTATTTTTGAGGCGTGCAAGCATTAGTCAGCTTCTGAAATGTCAACCTTTTCAAGCACGCAGACGAAACACAGTCAACACTGACAAGGGATTTCCTGTCAGATGTGTTCCTCCGTATTTTACCGATAAACGCCTTGGCGAAGTTTTGCCGATTAGCCATTAAAAGAAAGAGGTATGCATGTTCTTTTCTGGCCATCAAAAGTGGTCTGAAGAATGCAGCCGATGCAACATGTTAGAATATGATGGGAATACCAGAGGAGCTGATGCCAATCAAATGAGACATGAATATAAATGGGGCGGAGAGCTAGCTGCTAGCACTGACAGCTTATGGTGATTAGATTCCCCCCCTCAGTGACAGGCCATTACAAATTCATCTTCTTTTTTCATTCCAGACGCGCCACATGACCTATGAATGCCAGACTGCTAATGTAAGAAATACTGTCTCCACAACACAGACATAATTGAATATCTTAGCATGACATATTGGTTTTAGACACATCTGGGCCTGTTCATATGCATTAGCTTCTTGCAGGATCTGCGAGGGCGGATACAAATTAATTATGCCAATCGTGTGAAGGTGAGCGGGTGGCATGTTTGGATGCTGTGACTCTCATGAGATTATTTGAACAATAGCTCTTAATGGACAGGATACAGTGGGGACTATAGGTCTGAGACTACATTGGATATCATTATCTAAACCCACTTTTTCTTAGGAGGAACACTGTAAATCTGGAATTTAACTCAACTCGAAGTTTTTATAAAGCACTTTTTTAAAAACACCAGGTGTTTACCAAAGTGCTGTACAGGCATAATAGGAATAAGACATTTGTAAAACACATAAAAAGCAGCTCTCATACTGAATTAAATGCGATATTGTAAAAATGTGTTTTAAGATGAGATTTAAAAACAGAAAGTGTTTGGGCCTGCCTAACATGCAAAGGCAAATTAAAATGTTTAAAATAAAAATAAAATTAAAAGAAATAAAAAGAATATGAAATAAAAATATTAAGATTCTGCACAAAACACTTACCACTGAATCACACAAGATGCTCTTTGTAACATTCCTTGTTTGTTCTTTCATTTTGCACAGTCTTTGCAAGTCAATAACAGCTCAAGTGCATAATGTCAATAAAACAAACAGGAACATACCAATTATAAAGACTTTCTGAATTTAATCTTATGTAATATAATGTGTAAATAAACGAAATTAAATTATCAAAAAAATAAAATTCAACGTAGAAAAAATAAAATAAATTGAATGACAATTTATGTGTGTTCATTCAGAAAAAAGTAAAGTTTTGGACCCACTTTAGTATAATATTGTATATTGTACAGTATACTGCTGCCTTTGCAACACCATTTAAAGGAACAGTTCACAATTTGTGTTCTGATGAACACAGAGAAAGATATTTGGAAGAATGCTTGTAACCAAACAGTTCTTGGCCACCATTGACTACCATAGCAGGAAAAATTGCTTCATAAATTGATTTGTTATGTTGAACACTAAAGAAGTTTTTTTTTTTGAAGAATGTAGGAACAAACAGTTCGGGGACATTTTTGACTACTATTGTATTTTTTTTATAAGTTGAGGAATATCAATATTTATAAGATAACATTGAGATCATTTAAGGCAACTATAAATGTAATTTTTATTTTCTGTAAACTTAAAACATTTAAAAACATCACTAAAATATTTTTGTGTAATCTGTTACAAAATAATTTTTGAGTTCTGTGAATTTATTAGGGTTTACAGTGTAGTCAATGGTGGCTAAATTCTGTTTGGTTACAAGCATCCAAATATCTTTCTCTGTGTTCTTTAGAACAAAGAAATTTACAGTATACAGATTTGGAACAACTTGATGGTGAGTAATCGATGACAGAATTTTTATTTTTGGGTGAATTGTCCCTTTAACAGTATCAATCTTAAAAAACATTACTTAACTATAACACACATTACTGTAAATGTCTCTCCATTAATGTAGTATTACAGTTCTCATATAGGTTCAACACAACAACCGCGACATGTAGGTGAATTCATTTTATGCCCCTAAAGAAATACACACACATCAGTACAACACTGTTCATCAAAACATTCCTATTCCTTAATTTCTGACACACTATCTTAATGAGAGAGGGACATTTAGAAAAAGGAAGCTGAGAGAGAGAGAGAGAAATTCCATCCCGAACCTTCCCAATTCAATCACAGTGGATAGCGAGTTCATTAATAGAGTTAATCGGCTAATTACCGAATGATGAATAGAGTCAGCGCCCTCCTGAGACGCCCAGCTGGTGTGGCTCCGAGGGGCCGTCGAGCCAGGCAGAGAAGTGTGTTCAGTGTAGAAATAAATGCATCAGAAGTATGGAAAGTGCTGCCACCTGTTAGACATTCAGGACAACTTGGATCAAACTGGGATTTAAAACAGTATTAGGCCTACATTGTTTAGAATGTGCTTTTTATAAAAATAACTTGCAGGGGTGTCATATACCTTTTATTATTTATTTATTCTTTTGTTTCGTTTTTTTAGACGTTACATCTGTCATTAGGTAAGAAAAGACATGACCAGAACAAAGGGTGGGTTCAAATCCAACTTAACTATCATTTGTTATAAAACATATAGAGAAATTTTGTGAAAACTGTCACTTTAAACCTCAATGATACACAAGTAAAGCTGCTATGCCTTTAAACACAAATAAATGATTGCTTTATATTGCCCTTCTGTCAGTACTGTATATATCAGGCTACATATGTGGGTGAAATAGCAGCAGCAAAGAAATTCAAGGTTATGCCTGGTAAAAAGAGATTCATGTTTTGCCTTTACTTCCTCTTGTTTAACTGTCTCACAAACTGTTTTCCACTATTTTCTCCGCCTTTCATGTCACCGGAACATTTTTCAATGTGATGTTGCAACGTCAGACAGAATCAAGGAGCATTGCTTATTGGAAGGCACTAAATAAATAAACTTCCCTAAATAAATAAATTTTCACATCAATCGGAATAATACAATGTCCGTACTTTAGCAACAGGGAAATCTTAAATGTACATTTTTATCTCAGAGAGCCTCGCAATGTAGATCAGCACCAAGAAAACAAACAGAATCAGATTCGGAAAAACAAAACAACCCACGTTTATTTAGATCCAAAATTAGAGCACTGAACTCATGCACCTCACTGTCACTTGCTAGATTTTTGGAGAAGTCACAGACTTCAAATTCTTAACTCCTCTAGGGGAATTGCGTGCTGCAGCACAGATCAAGAGAATCGTGATTCGTGCCACACTGCAAGATCAGCTGTAAAAAACATTTCATTAGGCACTGCTCCCCCTGTTGTCTTTGCTGATCTTCCTTTCGGTTGCGCCAGAACGTAATCTTAAAATTACAGCCATTTAATGTCGTTCACTGGCAGAAGGCTTTTTCCTAAAAAAATGAATCTAAAACAAAAACACAACTTCTAAATGCACGATGAACGTATCTGAATGCTGTACTTCACCGACGTTTTGTTCAAACCTTTTGGGTGACACAACGGCCATATATATTTTTAGGACGACAAACCTCTGAAAATTCCTTCCCATGCTCTCGTCTGGCAGAATATCAGTATGCTGAGGTATAAGCCGGGTAAAATCTAATTAAAAATGCAAGCCTGAATACATTACAGAGGATGAAATAAAAGCTTCACAAAACATTTATTAATAAATGAGCTTATTGGTGAAGAGCATGATGAGGCCCTCCAGGGGCCCCCTTCAAACTTAATGGCGCTTTAAGTGGCGCCACTCAAAACACTCCACAGGGACACAATTGTTTGCACAACCTGCGGCTGACCTGGAAATAGCATTATTTATACAAAACACTTAGTGTGGAATCAGGTGAACTGGTGAAGATAAGCTTTCCGTGCACAGTTAGGTTAAATGTAACGTGATTCTAATAGACCGTGTCTTGGTCATCATGAGACCGTGTCATCATCACATGTGATACTGGTGACCTTTCATAGCCTCTAAACCTGATCTAAAACACGCAGCCAATTATTTGTGGTCTGTGACATTCAAAAGGTCAATACAAAGAATGTGAGTCTAGAAGATTAATTTAGCTTGGATGATCCATAAACAGCTTTGAGATGTCCACTTCAGTCTGATGCTGAATGATGGGAAACACCAGCATCGAGGTGTCTAACCAAACGACTGCACTGTGGGTTGTCTTGAAAAATGAATATAAAAGACACTCCAATGACTGGTGCTCAACATAATTACTGTAAATATAAGCTGACACAGAAGGGTGCTCTGCAAAGACATAAAATTACCTTAATGCTCAGTTACTGTATGAGGTTTATAATCATGCAACATATTGGTGCAGCTGCCAGTTTAACATGTTATGCAGTACAATACATTTGTGGAAATGACAAAGGAGGAAATTTAAAGGAAAGGTTCTCCAAATGAAATGATAAAATTCTCTGATAATTGACTCACCCTGATGCATTCCCAGATGTGTGACTTTTTTTCTTTCGTCTTTATTCAGATGAACACAAACGAAACACTGTATATTTCATATGCAGTCATGATATGTTCTTTTATGTGACCCTGCCTGTGAAAACCCAGCTAACGTCATTGTTTGTGATTTACTGATTTATTCACAATGTAAGGAATATTCTATATATCTAATGTTGACTGAGTAAGACCATGTCAAAGATTGAAATGTGCACTTTCGGTATAATGATTTTAATTGAAATGAAATGTCAATAATGCTTTCCTGTGGCTCAGTGGTTAGAGCATGGCACTAGCAATGCCAAGGTCATGGGTTTGATCCCAGGGGATTGCACATAGTGAGAAACGAATATTATATAATGCAATGCAATGTAAGTCGCTTTGTATAAAAGCGTCTGCCAAATGTAAAATCATTCATTTCAGTATTTAAAATAATTAATTTTACTATTATTAATAAATATTAGAATAATAATCAATCATATAATCTATAATTCACAGCAATAAACACGCATGGCTATGACTACTTTGATGCTCCTCATTTATTTCGGTTCTCACAAACAACTTCCACAACCAAACGACTTTCCACATCAAAACAATACATATCAACCAAAAAAGGCATAGATGGAAGCCTTTGCTTGTTAAGCCTTTTATACATAATTATCTGATTAGTGGCACTACTTCACCAATTAGTATTACATAATAAAAAATACTGATCCAAAAAATTTCATATTTAGATATTGAGACTGGATTTCACAGACAGGGTCACAAATGAGCTTCAAAACCCTGTAAAAAAATGAAACCCCCGTTTTTCTAGTGACAACAGTCCTTCAACAGGCCTTTGTAAAATTCACAAAACTTAAACCGAGCCGATGGAAAAATGTAGATGCAACATGCCAATGGAAGATTTTGAGTTGGAAAGTGACAACCATCATTAAACGAATCAAAATGATTTCAGTGGGTATCAATGGTGAAAGAAAACAATGTAGCAAGTTCAAATATAGTGGCACATCGATATTTTCAAATCTCATTGGTCTTGCGACGAAACATTCATATGACTTGTCGCATCATTGATTTAACTAAAAGACCTATTTGACTTACGTGATCTCTGATAGCCCTTCCCACCTACCCTGATCATTTAAAAACATCCTCTTTGACAGGTTTATAATCCTCTCCAGTCTCTTGATGCAAATTCTCCCAGTGCCTGCTGGTACAGAGGATCTGAAAGTTAGGCCCATGGTATGACTATCTTGAATTTTCACAGTGCCACTGGCGGGATTGTTAAGAGTAATTGCCTTCCACTGGAAGCTCCTGACACTCATTTGCTGCCTGTGGCAGATCTGGAGCCCAGATTGGAGCCCACCACTGGCATATACCGACCTCCCTTCTCTTCTAATGCACAGTAAAACAGAGGGATGCTCTGTACTCCTGCATCAGTAAACACCTCAGTACACAAGCTTGTTCTAATGAGTATTCCAGCATTGTTTTCCTGATGTTTTGAATATATCACACTTTTTTATGCTTTGAATGTTGCTTTATTAAAGAAGAAATGTGCTGAATGGGATACTTGTATATAAACTAACAAACGGGGCTGTGCGACAATGAATAATATGATATTCAATGCCAAATTAATTAACTGCATATTATTTACATTAGCTGAGGATGAAAATAAACACCGTGGATACAATTATTGAAAATAAATGAAAAAATGGCTTTCAGAAGTTTTCTTATGCAATCAAGTTTGTCAAATTGTGTTCACAAAGGTTCTCTTCAGACAGCATCGTGTGCCTTTAAGACTCCTATATTCTGTTTCGTCTTAGTTTATGTTTATGAACTAAGATCTGTTTGCTCAATGTAAACTTGTTTTGGTGTGACGCTGCCTGTACTAGCAGTACATCCTCTGGGAAACGTGTGTATAAAATAGCTTTAACTGTATCTGCCGGGTGGTTAAACTTAGAGTGCGTTTGCTACTGTATTTATTTATATCATTATTATACATTTATATCAAGGGCAGCCAAGTTTTTGCTGGCTCATTGTGCATACAATAGACACAACACCAAAAATGTTCCAGAGAGAGGCACTTATTTTGAAAGCAATGAACCTGTTTATTTGCTCTGTCAAATTTCAAACCCAAATGGCTCAGTCCTCGTTTCATTTATTACAGCAATCACGCTCCTTAGTATTCTAGCAGTGGCTGAAATGCAACCGAGGCTCAGATCTCTTTATTTCACGCTCTCCTCCAGAGAACGTCTCTGAACTTGTACCGCTCTCCTCAATCCATGTGGGTCTTCCCGTCTCTCCTGCTGCACCAGCAGATGTTCATTAATACAGATGACCCATTCTTTCTGCTGTTTAATTACTCTTTGTCCTCGTGTTAATACAGCCGCCCGTGCAGATGTCCCGCTAGACGACTGCGTTTCCTTTAGCTGTGGCAGGCGCATTTGAAAATCTCACTGATAATATTCACTGATGCAATAAATCTGAATCATAAGTTTCATAATGGCAGCTATACGCACAGAGAGAGTGCTCATCTAAAGAAAGCTTTTGTTAGGACTGCGCTTTGTTTTTTTCTATTGCTTTCTAATAAGATGTCATTGTGTGCGACAAATAATGGATGATGTGCGCTTCCTGTCTACTCTTAAAGGAGCTCTCAGTAGTTTTATGCTAATTAAAAAATGCATAGTACTTATAGTAATAGGATTAAAAATGATTTTTTTCACGTGAAGAAGGCATGACCAGACATCGAGCACCCTGTGCTGCACTTCATTGTCATTTGTGCAATTCTAAGAATTATTACCAATTAAAATTAATAGAGACCATTGAAATGAGTGTGTTGTGTATTTATGAAGCAGAGGTCTCTGACAAATGTTCTTATTTTGTCATTTGTCATTTGCTTGTGAATTTAAATGTTAACCAAACAAATGTAGAATACATTTCAGAAAGCAAAGAATGGCTCGCCTCTGTGCATTAAACTGGACTGGCAATGGGGGGGGTTTCCATTGAAAAGAAATGACACACCTTGCCTTTAAGCTTCTTTATCTCGCCCACTTATTTATTCTGCTTGTGTCTCAGTCGGCTTTAAAAATGCAGTGAGAATACTTTGATATTCATCATGGCAACAGTAATATGTTTCCACATTAATAATTCTCAATAAGGGTGAGCCTGGAACGGGCGAGTTATTGAGATCATAGCTTTCCTCTCTCTGTATCGTGCCCTTGAGATAGCCACGTAACCTCGTGTTGCTTGAAGGGAACGGTCCGTATAATTAGTTTACTGCAATTTGCTTTGAATGAAAATGGTCTGCTAATGTTCGGAAGATTGACGCTTTTGTTCCCGTGGTATTTTTTGTCAGGCGTCAGTATAATGTTACATGTTTCTTTGAAGGTTTTTTTATCATTGGAAAGACATGCGAGTGCATGCAGTGTGTAATGAAGGAACTCTTTGCTTACACTGTGAGGGTTGTCTCATGTGATGATGAGAGCGTTTTTATAATTATTGCTACCCATTTCTGGCAGCTCCACAGGTGTAGAGACAAGCTTTTAAACGTCACTCAGATGCGTTGGTGGCTCAGTGGCTGAATACAGCATGGAGGATGGCACATTAATGAACTGACATTTTTTATGTTGCATTTCACTGTTCATCTTATCAAATTATTATTATTTTTAAATGTAATGTTTTATATCAAGTCAAGCCCCTGTAGCTCTTCAGGGACAGCAAGATATTAAAGACCAAGCATTTATTAAAGGGAGAGTTTTCTTTATTTTTTTTGTTGTGACCACCCACGGTGACCAGTATGTGGATCATAACAATATACATGAATAACATCAGAGGCATCATGACCATTTAACAGATTTTTGAACAGTCAGCTTTGCATGCAACCTCCAAATGACGACTTGGGCATCTATTAATCAGCTGCACGATTCTATAGGAAGACATCAGTTATGAGCTGCACCCTTGTCCTTTTTTGGAGATTTTCGCCAAGCAACAGCACTGGCTAATGCAGTCAAGACTTTCAGACTCGTTCTATGCTAGTAGTAGCGCCGCCGTTTAAGTTAGTCAAAGCATTTGTCGCCCACTTTCAAGGCCGGACTTACCATTGGGCTTGACTGGGCTCCAGCACAGGCGCCCCGTCTGCTCTCGTTCATATGTTTAGTTATATGCCAGTCATTTTATTTTTCATTTAAACTTTGTGCATTGGCCTACCAAGGTTCAATAGCACTGCCTTATGTAGGGAATGATGTTGTTTAATTGGCTAAACGTTCCGTCAGTCATGTTGGCGTTTCCTGATTGGTTGTTTGGATTCTATCCATCAAGTTTACCGCAGTTGAAACCTGTCTGCTCATTACGACGCTTGTTCTAATGGCTGACAAGCGCAATCGCAGTGCCGCGGTTAAAGAAAACCGAAAACGGAGAGACAAGAACGCGAAAGAACAGCATTTAGGAAATAATGTCTCTTTACACCCATGGCACCACACCTTGATCTTTAGGCAGAGAATCCAGAGCATACCTGTCAACACTCCGTTTTTCACACCCATCTCCCGCCAGCCCTCCGGTTTTATTTCAGTTATTTCTCCTTTGAAACTCGCGGACCGACGGGAACCGGAACGCGTTCACGGGGTGGCTCTGTGGCTAGAGCCGCTGCCCATTTGTCCTCACAGGCTGGCACCCTTTGGTAGGCGAAATAGAGAAGAGAGGAATCACATCCCCGCGAAAAACTTTCTCTTAATACACCGCTATATTATTCCACTCTGCGTTTTCATTTGACGCTCGCTCCTCACCGTCTGTGTCCGCTCACTGAACACGACAGACCGTTTCATCGACAGGTAGATGCAGTGGAGTCTACTAGCTGTTGTTGTTGTTGTTAAACTTTCTTTGCTTTTACAAAAAGCGTGTTATGAAAAGTGTTGTGTTCTGCAGACAACTCTGAATAAAAACAGGTAATATAGAGTTTATTTCCAATATTTCCCGTTCTGTGACCATAAGTGGTTCTTGTAAATAATATGCAAACACTGTTAAATCCATTCATGTAAATAAAAAATGAAAACATTCTGCTAACTAATAAACAAAGTTAAAACAACCGAACTACGGGACGCGTGAAGGGACAAATTGTTCGTGCTTTTTCAAACCGCGTTTAGATGGAAGTTATTTTTTTTATTTCTGACGTTGAGATATCTGGCAAAATGTAAATGCTAAATTAAGATGATACCTTGCAGATATACCATTCATGGATTTATCCATTTAATGCATGGATCTGCATTAAACAGTCTCTTAGATTTACATTTAAGAATTTGACATGAAAATTATGTTATGTTAGATATAAAGTAATTAAAACGATTTATAACAGAGGGGTGCCCTATTTGCCCTGCACAACCTCAGTTAACTAGACTTTACAAAAATATGGACCCATCTCATTATTATGAAACTATTTAAGCCATAGTAAGACGTTTCATCTCATTATATGAATACAATTTTAATGTGCATTTCAAACTCATAGATCTGTCATAATGCTTTACTGATGGAATTGCAATAGAATGCTAATATATTTTTAACACTTTACAACGTTGCATTTGTTAACATTAGTTAAGCATTAGATTACATGTCTGCATTTGTTAATCTTTATTTTCAGTATTTACTAATATTTTAAAAAACATTGAACATGCACCATGAACTAACATGAACAATTGTATTTGCCATTAACTAACAATAAACAAAATTAATAAATGCTGACAACTGTATTGCTCATTGTTGGTTTCATGGTAATGCAGGTGTTCCCAAATTTTAGATCCGAGACATATAATCTCTCAAGAAATACAGGGAAAACACACACATTTGTTCCTTTTTAGTAGTTTGCTTATTAGGAATCAATCAATTTAATTTTAAAATACATAATGGTAAGGCTGTATGATTATGTCAAAAACTAAATTAGTCCCCTTGATATTGTAATGTTGATTATTAATGTTGATTGGATTTTACATGTAAGTATGTTTGAAACTTCCTACACGCTATAAATGCACCACTTGTGGCTCCCACTGTCAAAACAAGCATTATAAACGTGTAAACCAATGAACAAGTGTCATTGGAGAAAAAAAACTTTTACTAATGCTAACAAACACATGATTTTAAATAGTACGGGGGCCCCGAAAACAACTCGAGCCCAGGGGCCCCCATCCTCCTAAGTCCGGCCCTGCCCACTTTCATTTAGACCCTGCGACCAAACGAGGGTGCGAGAACTGGACCCATGTACTGGGTTTTTGACTTAAAAGCGGCGCTGCCCAGACCGATCCGAGTATGTTACAAACTACTGTGAGAACAGACTGCTCCATATGCTTTCAAATGGCATACGTCGGTGTAGTCTGCGCAGTCGAACACCTCTTTCCAGTTGGCATACAGGTAGCAATGTTTAAAGTGAATAACTTTTATGTTACAGTTCAATTTCAGGGTGCAAAAACTAACAATACTCATAAAGAAATTATATTTTCCTCTAAATTAACTATCAATAATATATTAAATCATTTAATATAGATTTGGAAACACAGAATTGTATATTAGTTAAAATAATATATACAATATATTAAACTATACTGTACATAATTGACACTTCATATATTATGAAATGGATGCACTTCAATTATTGTATTATGTATTTTATTGCATTATATAATTTGTGTCATAATGGAAGGAATTTTGTAATTGATAATATATCTGTATTAAAGGCAGTTGAACAAAGGGTAACCATTTTGCTTCATTTTCTTTTACTTTTGTGCTCTATGTTCATTTGTATACAAACAATGACTCTTTTACTACTATAGCACAACATTGTATACAATATATTTGTTCTCAAAATACACCAGACTGATGCATTTACCTTAAAAATGGACATCATTTTTTTTTACTGGGAAGAAGATTCATATACTGTATCATTCAGATAGTGTTGTAATTTAATTCTCGCAATGATTTGTGTGATGTTTTGAATACGTTTAAGAGATATTCTCTATAATATTGCTTATGTATTTGTACGTACAGGACATGTTTCTGTGTGTTGTGCACACTGTGCCCCCTTAAAAAAATCTAAGGTTTATTTATGTTTAGAAGTCAGCCACAAAGTTGAGCGTTAAATTCCATGATTTTTTTACGTTGACATCGTGCGAGGTATTGTTTAACACAAAATGGTCCAGTGTATGAAATTTAGCGCCAACTGAGGTTGCGAACTGCAACCAATGGCTCACTCCACCCCGCCCTTTCGAAACACTACGGTGGCTGACAGCACTAAAATGTTGTCACATTTTGGCTTCTTTTCCGGAGGAGATAGCGTATTTACGAAATGCGCTCTGTAGAGCAGTTTGTCTGTTTAGGGCTACTGTAGAAACAACATGGTGAATTCAATGCAAGGGGACCCGCGGTGTATGTAGATAGAAATAGCTCATTCTAACATAATAAAAACATAACGCTTCTTTATGTAAAGTTTTTATACACCTCTGAAGACATAGTTATGGATATTATGTTGCATTTCTGTCAACAGATCCTCCAAGAAAATACACACTGGACCTTTAAGTATTTATCTGGACAATAAAAAGAAACCATTGAGCCTTCAGTTATAAGCCTATATTGTACAAACGTCACGTTGATGACATTTGGAAAATGACATCACAGAATAACAAAATCAGGATTTTTGGGATAGCGTGCTGAGTACAAGCATCCCACTGAGATCCACAGGTCACTTTAATGCACGAGTGACATGCAACACAAACAGGGATATTGATTCCACAGTCTCTACAAACAAAGCTATGGACTCACATGCACGTATATCAGATTAGTGCACCATTCAAAATGTCTGTTCAATTTTAATTCAACTTAGATTAACTAATAGTTTGCTGGACATATTGGGGCGGTTTCCCGGAAAGGGGTTATTTTGAACCAGGACTAGGCCTTAGTTAAATTAGGATGTTTAAGTCATTTTAAAAACATACTTCACAAAAAAACATTACTATGTGCATCTTGAAAAAATAACAATCACACTTATATATTTTAAGATGTGTCAGTGTAAATTGTTTTCAAGACACCTCTAATATTTTAGTTAGTCTTGGATTAGGCTCAAGGCCTGTCTGGGAAACCGCCCCATTAGGGCCTGATCAGACAGAACGCGTCTTTTGCTGTGAGACACGCCTCTTTTTAATTGTTTTCAGTTGGCAGGGAGCGTTTTGTGCGCTGCTTATGCGCGCCGGGCGCCTCGTGTTTCTGCCGCCTGCTGCGCCTCGCGTTTTAGGCAGAGCGCTCTGAGCGCCCAAAGTTGAAAAAAAAACTCAACTCTGAGCAGAAAAGCGCTTGATGTTATGTGTGCTTTTTTCCATTGTGCAATCGGATGAGTGGAGAGGCGGGGCTTACCTTGTCGCAATGCTCCGAACGCCTGGAGACATGGAGGAGAAACGTGTTGTGGCTGTTTCGGGTTACCTAGCAACATATAAAAAACGCTGCGCGCTGCTCTTTTCAAAGAGTCACCAAAAGAGCAGCGCGGCGCGCCTCGCGTTTTCGAACATGAAAAGCGCGTTCTGTGTGATCGTACCCTTATGACGCTTTTTTGCCTAAACTGGTGGATTTTATGTGTTGACAATGTGTTCTACATACAGTACTGAGTTTAAGTCTAAGGCACATCAGGCACTTCACTAAACAGTTTTTAAGACATTTATATATTTTGCATAAGAGTTTCAGTAGGAATGTGTCTAAATCAATATAGAATATTTTTTTATCATCAAAGAGTAGTTCACTTTAATATTTGCCCCCATTCACTTTCCATAGTAATTTTTATTCCTACTATGGAAAGTCAATGGGGACAAATTTTGAAGTGAACTACTCCTTTAACTGTAATAATTACATTAACTGTAGTAAGTAATCGAGTGAGCTTTTCATAGGAACATTTGTATTTTTTCAGAAACTAAAGCAAAAGATTTTAAAGCATTTTTTGATGAAGAATCTAATAGTCATTTTCAGAGGACTAGATAGGGAAAAAACGGGCATAATTATTTAAAATGAATGATGCAATTTTTCATCTTTCATTGTAAAACTTGTGCTGGACTAACTGTGTGCATTTCCTCTGATGTCTATGTGTTGAATTTCTTTTAATTGCAATCCTGTAAATTATTCTCCAAAGTCCTCAATTCAAATCAATGTCCTGTAAGGCATGACCAAATCAAATCTCGCCTTATGAATTCAAAGACGAACAAAACTTAACCCTTCCTGATGTTTTCCCATACAACATCCCGACAGTAAACTTTCAAACACCAAATAGGTCTCACAATTCATTACTCTGTAGACACCTGCAAAGAAGTCCCTGTTATGATGTCCAACTAAATAGTGCTGATTAGCTGTGCAGTGTTTAAAGAGCCTGTTCACCGTTCGGGTCCCTTCTGCTACTTCAGCTCGTAATTGCTGACATCACGTGCATATTCATTTCAGTAACAGAATGGAGGGAGGAGAGATGGCATGATAACGGCGAGGAAGGATGGAAAGAGAGCCAGAGATACAAGCAGAAGTGAATAATGCACGCATTCTAATGAAGCGCGCAGTAAAACGCTGCACATCCAGAGAGGTTGACATTTCCTTGACCTTCAGTCCTGGAAACATCAGCAGACTGAAATGAAGAGAAAGAAGAGTGTGCTAATGAGGATGACACAGAGAGAAATGGCTCCCTTGGGCCATGTGCCAAACCGCCCCCCGCCCCGAACCTCATAACAGCGGTGTGGATTCTGATGCAGGACACTGATACATGGCAACCTGGAGATGTGATCAATGTTCAAACCAGGATACTCCAAGGTTAAGCACTTTGTTTTAACTCGGATCAATAATTCTGATTTGAAAGTGAAGTGATTTGTCAAAACGGATCTCAGTCTATAGGTTTTTTCATAGTTTGACACAAGTAGTGAGTTAGGCTGGTTACATTTGGCCCCTGCTGGTGGATGCTGTAACTTCAGCATTATGCAAACAAAAAACATCTTTCTCCTGATACATATTCAGAAAAATGAGCATATGACAACTCAAATATCGCTGCTGTCCTTCTAAAACCTCGTTTATTCCTCCATATTTCGTGATTATTAATTTTTGCTATAAATCATTATTATTAGTCACCCTTAATGTTTGTTACTGGGTTTCGCAATTACCTAACAAAAAAGTATTAAAAAGAGCTTGTCAACTTTGACAACACAGTATTAAATCATTTTAAAAGTAGTGTTTTTTTTTTAATTTCCTGAAAAACACTGAATTTGGACATCCGAGGTTTCGGAAGGGCAGCAACGATATGTGACCGTGTCTGTGAAATCCAAGCTAAAATCTCATTATCTAGTCTTCAAAGCATTAAAGTTTGATTTTAATCATTTAGTTGACTATGAATTCAATCTTTGGCCTTACATGGCCTTACTCAGTCCATTTTTAAGCTATCAAGGTTACATTTTCATAGAATGTTATTTACACCATATAGAATTTTTTTAACAGTAAATCATAAAAAAATGACAAGCTGGGTTTTCATGGCAGGGTCACATATTTCATTATATTAAAGTAGGTGTTCTAAGTGGTCTAAAAAAAACCTACTGAGCTCCTTAAAGGATTAAATGGACTTTCATATTCTTTCCTGTCTGCTGCCTTGAAAATCAAAGCTCAGAGAGCAATGGAATCGGGACTGTGCAATGTGGTGCCATCATTTTCAGAGCTATTAGTCACGTGACTTACGAAACCGCGTTTCGACCGCGGGAACTTTCTCCAGGAACTCCGGACTTTCGGGCGGTAGTCAGTGTGTTTCCACCACAGGAACCAGGAGCTAAATAAAGTTCTAGGGAAAAATATTCCCTTCAGAAAGCCCCTGTTTGCGAGGTAGTACTTTTTCAAAGTTCAGGAACATTTGGGCTGGGACTTGGGTACTGAACATGCTGATTGGTTGAGTTCACGAACCTTTTGGATTGGTTGACTCTACGCAGCATTGTACATTGCAGTGGCACAAAAAATGATGATTTCTGTCACTGTATTTGAATTTATCTCTGTTTCACCAGAGATTGTAATGGTGGCCAGCATTAATATATTTATATATATATAACTTGTATGTATAACATTTTATTATATTAAAATCTACCTATCGGTTTATTCAGTGTAGTGAAGCTTCTCTGGGGGGGAAATGTTTCTGGGACAAATTGTCCCAGGTAATTCCGATGGAAATGCGACTTTAGATGACTGGTTCCGCAATGTTTCCAAAACCAAATGCCCATGAGTGTATGGCAGCATGAAGAAAGTGTGCTGTGGGACTGCATATGAAAGACGAGTTAATGTCAACTTTTCTCACCAGGTATGATAGTTGCATGCCTATTTCTGTCCTTACGGAAAAAGTTCACAAAAAGTTATGAAGTTCCAGACAATTTGGGAAACTAAGAATCACATGTATTAACTTGCATCCCCCATTAAGCACATTAACATCATTAGACAGCATTGAAATGAAACCGTGATGACAAAATAGGAGTGCACAGCCCTCCTGCAGCACTGATTCATGGATTCAACTAACCAGGAAACCATGCATGGACAAGGTACGTGAATGTAGAAACAGAAGACTATTTGTGCACATGCTGTTTATTTGAAATGAAATTTGACTTATTGCTTATTTATTTTAAAATCTACTGAGTTACTTTAACCCTACTTTTTAATACAGAATGAAATATAAGCAATGCAATGCAAGAGATTGCATTCTCTACAAAGTATGTTTGCGATGCAATTGGCGAAAACTAGGCATCTAAGTTGCTAACCTTTTGTACCAACCTGATGCCTTTTAGTGTTTCGAAAACATGAACACTTTACAGTTTTTCATCGTTCTGTCGTGCTAGGTGTGTTCACAGCAGATGAGGACACTAAATATGTCATGTGCCAAATCCATCCCCCTAAAAAACCAACTCTGTCCTTCAGGCCTAGCTGTCAGTTTTCATTAGTTCTTTCGTCAATTATTCACTCTGTAGTATGAAAACATATTATCAGAAGTCTAAAGCTGGAACCATCCTCACGGTCATTCTGATGGACTTTGGCCTCTAAATTAAATTATATTGTTTTATTAGTGTTTTCACTAGCTCTGTTACAGAGATAAAAAAAACTGAACTCCAAAAGCAAGAACATTTTCAAACAATTACTCATTCAGAAACATGGACAAGTTCTCATTCTGGAGCAAAAATGTAACACACACCAGTGCTGTTGAATACCACTGCCATTGTTTTGTCCTTGTATCCAATCCATCATCATTACATGAGAAAGCCGAGAATGAGACAGAGCGAGCAAGGTTCTATTGTAATTCAGCAAAAAACACATGCTGTACTCCAAATTTCCCATTTAGATCCACACAGCATGTACGTATGTCTGACTCCAAGGATCAACAAATAAAGCCCATGTGGGTAATCTTAACCCATCACTCGGAGGGGTCCTGCCAAGCATACACGAGGCCGCAGGCATACAGAAAATAATTTCATTGCCTTACTGCAACACGAACCCAGCATGTAGAAGTGCATTGGTTAAGCATCGATGGCACACATGACAGATGGCTTGATTCATTGTTTGTCACGTAGGGACAATATTGACTACTTTTGTAAAAACACTACACGCCTCTCACCTACTTTAAAACCATACAAGAGACCTGCTTGACTCCTCTTGGCGATGAGAACATGAGCTGGAGTTTTATTGTAGTGGTAACTGTAGTATTTGTCATGATTTACAGCAGATGAAGTGTGTTAAATTCACTAATGCACATTTTATTACTAGGGAAAAGTTTCAACCAGGCTGTTTCCCTAAGGGTCTGTGTGGGGATTTCACATAACTTTTTTCAGTGTCTTTTTCATTTCCTGTTTATCAAAGCATTTGACATAACCTGTAATCTGTCACCATTCTCTATAGCAGGGGTATTAAATTAAAGTTCCAAGAGGTCCAGTCTTTATACTTTCTTCCAAACGGAGGTCCGGACAATATGTTTTTTTTTTATAACAAAAAATAAATATTTAATCAATTTAGCCCACTTGGATATATTTATATATATATAAAAGTTATGATCTTTTATCAGGCCATTTATTTATTTATTATTTTGATATCCACAGTATGTATGTATTGTAGGCTCTGTGGCTTTAGGGGAATGCCCTCTTAATAGAAGTCTGATCATTGATATTTGTAAATAAAAAAGCTACAAACAACAAATTTAATGTAATAGTTAAATTGCTCTCATCATAAACAGAAAACAAAGTTACTTACTAAATTAGCCTTTCCATGCCTTTCATACCAGAACTACTTCTATCTTTAAATTCCCAATTAGAACAAAATGTGATCCTGCTTGTGAAAACCCAGCGAGTCTTTTTACTGTTTTCTACATAAAATCATCCTACAGAATATTCTGTGAAAATATAACAACAATATCTTCAATATTGACTGAATAATGCCATTTCAAATATCAAAATTTTAGTTAATGCTTGAAATTATGATTCTGATTCTGATTATGAGAACCACGTGATGTGATTCTCCGTTGTGTAGACGCGCGGCTCAATTTAAACAACTGAAAGAGTGAAAATTTTAAATGTCTCGCGGTCCGGATGAAACGAAGCAAAGGTCCGGATCCGGCCCACGGTCCGCCAGTTGACGATGCCTGCTCTATAGTCACTTCTAAGACGTTTTTAATGCAAGAAACATGACAAAAACTTTCGGTGTCATAGACTGCCGA
Organism: Triplophysa rosa; assembly: GCF_024868665.1. NCBI lineage: Eukaryota > Metazoa > Chordata > Actinopteri > Cypriniformes > Nemacheilidae > Triplophysa > Triplophysa rosa. The sequence goes on along the minus strand of NC_079905.1, from coordinate 8,483,497 downwards.
ATGGCGGTTTGGGTGGTGTAAGGGAAGAGCCCTCCCAAATAGGGCTGTTCGACTCTGAACTTTTTGGAATCAATTCTGATTCCTGGTTCTGGAATTGAAAGAACCGACTCCTTTTTGATTCCCCTTTTTTGCTAAAGATTTTTATTTGTTATTAAAAAAAATAATAACAGTTTTAATGCGATATAAGTAGCCTATCTAAGCTTCGTTTACCTCACTTATTTCTCTATGATTTTTTCTCTAAATTGTATATTGTAAATTAAATTATATCGTAAAATACAACTAGATTTTGAAGTCAGTTCAATATATACTGTATATACTGTATATATATATATTTAAGTTGAGTGACTCATAAAGCTAATTTGATTTAACTTAAAAATGTGATGAAGCTTTTTAACTTAAAACTTAAGTTGATTTTTTTCCAGTAAAGACTTCAACCAAACATAATCTTTGTAAAAAAATCTTTGTACTCCGAAAACAAGAAAACAAAATCAACAAATGAGATCTCTTTAATATGCAAAAAACATCTAGACATCAATTTCTCCATTAAATGGAGAGAGAACGGAAACTTTTGTCGACGTTGCCTACATCTCAGATAGTTCTTCGGAGGAAAAAAAACAAGAAATCTCACAAATGTCTTAAAATATATCTCAACAATGTGTGTGCCAAGTCTGCAATCAAAAGTCAAAATCATTAAAGATTTTTTATTTAGATATTTTATCTATACAATCCAAGTTCATTTAACAGCACAGTTCCATTGATACTTTTAACGTATTTCTCCCAAGAAATTTTAGGAGACTAAGTTTATACTTAAATAAAACATATCAAATCTTTGAGCAATAATCTTTTCCTCTGGACAGGCTGATCTGTTTTTTTTTTATTACAGGTGTTTATAGGAGTTTTTGGGCACAGTTGGTCAACCTACTAACCAGGGGTGCGTTTCCCAAACAACGACATCGCTGGTTAACCACCATAGTACGATGCATCGTTTGGGGAAACGCACCCCAGGTTAAGAGATCATGTTACACTGTCAGTAATATTAAATCCATCAAAACAATTAATGACACATCATCTCAACATGCTGACACCTAAATATCTCTTTTCTTTTCAATTCTTTTCTTCACACTGTGTGAAAGGGGTCCGTGCGTTGCCTGGGTAACCGGTTGTCTCAAACAAGGCACTTCATAACCTGTCCCAGGAGCAGAGACCAGTCAGACCCAGTCCCAGCTTCTCCATGGTTACGTACTCAAGGTCCCTATTTAATGAGAGCCAGCCTCTGTGGAAAGAGAACCCGTGTGTCACAAATAATCCTCTCTGAAGAGCACCGTGTGAGGAAGAGGGGAAAAAGTCACATTCAACTTGTGATGAGAATCACTCGGTACAAGTTCTCTCTTTATTTTTTTAATCCTCTCTCGGCCTCACACACACAGTGTGTACATGGAATGGGGTCTTAACACACATACGTACGTCACAGACACACTTACAATAGAAAAGTGGGTATTATTTTAAGCATATCAGCAGAAAACATTTGGCTACACTTGCTTCTACTTTTTCTTTTAGCGGTTTGGGTATTTTTAGAGGCAGTGATAAAAGACATCCAAGGTAACAACAATAGGAATAAAATAACCATAGTCGAACGCTGTGAGAAAAAATAGACATGACCTAAAATTTACGTAGTTCGTGACATTTGTTTTAACATTTTAGTAGCTGGTTTTATTATAGAACTAAGACATTTTGTCTTTTTCAAGAATGAAAGAATTCTTGCATCATTCCTGAAATCAGCAGGACCCGTTTGACATGAAATCTTTATTTGGATCTGTGTTTTCTGAGCTGCACTAAGCTGATCTCATAGATTTATAGGTTTATGGGAAGAAGTACAGCTTTTGCTTTGTCTAGGACATGACCTGAATGCATTTTACATTAAAGTATATCTATTAGGGGTGTAACGGTTCGGTTTGTGTCACGGTTTGAGGGTCACGGTTTCGGATCGGTTCGGTTTGTGCTATGTTCGACAAATAAAAATAAGAACAAATAATCAAGCTACATGTAACCGCACCAATAAAACAACAGAGCAAAGCAGAAAATAAAATAAATATTTATTCAATAATAAATACTGTAGCCAGGCGATCGCACAGCTGACACTCGTTGCTACTTACGCCGCCGGCCCCGCCTTACCCGCCCCACCGCTCTCGCCCCGCCTTCCTCGCTACAAATACCTTTTAAGGTAGAAATGGATTAAAGTAATCAAATAAAACATAACATTGCATATGTACAAATTAAATAAAGATTAATCATACTTGAAGTTACAGAAGCTATTGAGTCACAAGCAGTGAGTGATTTCCTTGACTTTTAACAGACAGCATGCTGCTGTCGCTTTAAGAGGAATGAAACCGATCCAGTACACTGATACTGTAGACATGCGTTGTTTTTCGTCTGTTTCGTCCATTCACTTAAGAGATATCCTGCTATGTTTGTTAAGATACTCGACAAGAGGGGCATGTTGACCTACTTTGTCTGTTTAAGCGCTTCAAAGACAACTCAATATTTGCGCCATGTCTCGAGACTTTCTTTATGCGCGCTTCGGATCTTCTCACAGCGCGCAAGCAAGTTTTCTTGTACATCATCTTTCACTTAAATGTTTAAATTGGCGAGGCTTGAATGAGTGTAATTTAAACAGCAACATGTGCTGTTCAGGTCTCACCTGCACTCGCGCGCTCACAACACCCGGGTGATGAAAGCAGAAATGACTGCTCATATTACAGCATAGTCAATCCTATTGAAATTTGTCTGTTATTTGATTTGTTGTAGGTATTAAATGTGTATCCATCGACAAACATACATTAGCTGAACTTTTTCAGTCTGTTTTATGCATTATCATTTCTAACGAACCATATTATAAATGCATCGTCAGATTTAAGATGAGCCGAACCGTTGGTGGAAACTGTGCGGTTCAATTTTTTACCGTGAACCGTTACACCCCTAATATCTATATAGTAAGGTCCAATTGTGATACTAGTACTAAAATTCTTCTGTCATGTTCTATTCTAATTTTATACTTTCTTCCACAGAACACAAAAGAAGATATTTTGAAGATGTTGGTCACTGGCACCCATTCACTTGCATTGGTTTTGTGTCCATACAATAGAAGTGAATGGGTGCCAGCGCTGTTCGGTTACCAACTTTCTTCAAAATATCTTCTTTTGTGTTCTGATGATGAAAGTAAGTCATACAGATTTGAAATGACGAGAGGGTGAGTGAATGATGACAGATTTTTTATTGATGGGTGAACTGTACCTTTAAATGGTCAAAACAAAATTTCACGTGTACTATGTAAGAAAGGGTGTAAAACTGTCTAGTGCTTTATTTCACACATAACTTTCACATAAAAGTTCTTATAGGGTCACAGACAATCAGAACTTTCCAATTAATTAAAAAAATGTACCATCTTGCCAAACCACATTCTTTATCACCAAGTGTATTTTCAATTAATAAGTGGGAGAGCTTTCATTTTTCATGCACAGCGGAGAAATATTTTTCGTATGAAAACCACATTTCATCACAGTATGTAAAACACTGCAAGGCATATATAGATATTTGTCCAATTCTGACACAGTTAAAAAGACAGTTCATGCCAGTCTCATCACAAATTATGCACGATTGAATCCAGCGGGAAGCTCATCGCTGTCATTCTGTCTTTATGTCTGTTTATAGCAAGAAAAACACTCTTGATTTTGCTCTGACAGAGCAGCTCTCTCTACAGAGGCATTCACACGTAATTGTTCAAATGAACACGTATACGTGGTCACATACTGGCTCTAGTGAATGCTTCGGGAAGCTGGGTAAACGATTTTGAAATGTAAAAAATCCCTATCGCTTTTTTTCAGAATGACAAGGTTATTCAATTTAATTTCAAAGCAAATTTGTATGAAACTCATTAGATGTGACACTGTAGTATTAGAATATGCCAGAATAAAATGACTCATTAGATGAAGCATGACATCGTTACACCAGTTCAAAGTGAAGCTGTCTGAGTAGTTTGAAGCACATTAAAACATCAAGCATACAGAAACTACTGAATCACCATACACATCATGACAACAAGCATGTCCATACACCAAAAGATCATGTTGTCGATGAGGAATTAAAACAAAGAGTTTAGCCACATGGCTATAAAACACAGTACAAGAGGTTGTGAAAACATGATAACGTCAATAAAAATTTAGGTTTTCTATTCTCATTCCAATAAATGAGTGCGATTCCTAGACTTTCAAAATTTTTCAAAACAACACCAGACGTCTCCTAATGCAATCTAATTTCCTTTTCTTTCCACTTTTCTGTCCACTTTGTCTAAAACGGCATTCATTCGTACCATTAGAGTGCATTATTATAGCTGCCCAACCACCTATTAAATAGAGTCATTTTGGCCATTTCATTTAGCACCTACGTGCAGAGGGAAGATAACTTTGAAATGGTGTTTTTACGGCGGTCCAGCACTCCTCTCCAATCAGGAAAAGGTTAAAGGGCTAAATATCTGGCAGAAGCTGAATTGGAATGAAGGAGTGTCCTTTGAATGCCAGGCCAATGAATTCTCTGCAGAGCTATAATGCTCCAATTCATTTTATCAAGCAAGAGAGGGCAGAGAGGATTTAAATTGACAAAATAATTGTATTTATCTGCTTATGTTCCGTCAGTGAATATCTCCTGTATTCATGATGTTAGATTTAAGTGAACCTTCCTAAGGCATCAACAGCTGTCTTAGCGCAATTGTCCATTTTTATAATGTTTAGTGATTGAAATTGAACATGACTGGATACACTAGGTTGATGTATTTAACTTTTTTATGGCTCATTTAGCGTATATATTAATCTTTGATCCATGTTGTTCCATTCTGTCAGGTTATGACAATTAAAGGCAATCCTACAAAGTGGATTAAATTCAGATGACTGCTTTGGCCGGAGAATTCCTCTAATCCTCCATTAAGAGCCCTGTAAGAAAAGCCATTCTTAACAATTGATTTTCCTGCCTTAAGATTCTTAAACATAAGTTAAATGTTGAGGACATTCATAGGAAATGTACGAAACACAAAATTAAAGTATGTTCCAGATATAAACATAAAACTGAACTGAGATCAGCACAAAGTCAGATTTGGAATCTTTTAATTTGTGTTCATGGACACGAATATCCCCATTTTTTCGAGTCAGTGAGCACAACCTTTTTTTAATGTCACTCAGCATGATTTTCTTTTCGTGTCAATCAGCATGACTTTCAATACACAGACTGTATGTGTATTCACATTTATATATTTATAACCTGATATCAAAAGAAGTCGTACATATTTTAGGATGTGGCTAACCAACACCTTACTTCACCCCAAACCCTAAAATCACAGCTGCAAAGGCTAATTTAGCTAAAAACGTGAGTTTCACGAGGTGGCAAATCAATGATCCACGCACCTAAACCTATAACGTCAGAGGGGAAAAGTCTAATCATAACAAAACATACCTATGAGATCGTAGGAAATAGGAATTTACATGAATGAGCTACCTTATGAAATGGGAATGAATTCCCATCAGATTGCGTTGATATATATTTTGCATATGAAAGATATCGCATATTAAAATACATTAGATTGAAAGTCGTGCTGGGTGACATGAAAAAAGTCATGCTGACTGACACGAAAAAAGGGGGAAATTCGTGTCAGTAAACTCGAATTCCTGTGAGACTGTGTTGTGGTACAATAAAAATGCTTATTTGCTGTTTGTTAATGGGATAAAATAAGAACATTAAATTATTAATCAATCTGAGGTTCAAATGAATGTGCACAATTCATAATAAAAAATAATAATAAATGCAAAAAACTCTATAAATTAAAGAAATGTATCATTATAATCACCACTGACTTTCTTAAATCAGGATCATGACCATTTTGCCTAAAATATGCTTTAAAGGCGGGGTGGTTGATTTGGAAAGGTGCTAATTTTAGCCTGCTAGCACTGAAATTATAATCCCACCCTCTATGCGATTCGCCCTCCAAAGGCACGCCTCCTCCAAACACATGAATGTATTTTGTAAATCCACGTAACGAATTACAAACTAAATCCATTAAATTCTTCTCAAAGCATGTACAGACCCTATGCCTGTTGGAGCTGTCTCCATCGTGTAAAAACTGAACTGATGTTAATTCGAGTTTTTCCTCTTTCATGATCCAGATGTTTTTTCGTCACTGTATTTTTAAAAACTGACTTTCGTTTTGTAGATTTACTTGTTGTCAGTTCAGCAGGAAAGTTTGATTGTTGCTGATTGTCCGCCATTCTCCCTACATTGACACAGCGGACATGAGCGCGCTGATGACGTATTATGTCTGCGTGAACAGTGCAGTGGTATGCAAAATACGTTGGCTGAAAATGTAGACATGACCAGTTACAGCGTTCGGCCAGAACGTTTTGATTGGGCGAATGTTTTTTGGTCCTACACCTTTCATAGACGATATATAATTATAAAAATATTATTTGACCACTAAACTTCTTGATTGCTATCAGGATGTAAAGAGATTTCCAACCAACATGATAAAAAATGTTTCTGGACAGGATCACCCATCCTGCCTTTAATGGAAAATAATACAGAGTCCTGCATCACCTAAAACTAGTCATTAGCCAACTTGTCAAAAAATAGTTCTATTTATATTCTTGATATTGTTCACCTACTGTATGTAGATAGAAATAGCTCATTCTATGGTAAGAAAAACATAACACTTCATTATGTAAAGTCTTTATACACTGCTGAAGAGTTATGCATATTATATTGCATTTCTGTCAATAGATCCTCCTAAATATTACACACAGCACCTTTAAGTTTCAATTAAATATTATCAAATGAAGACTCTCTCCAGATGAACATTTTACATAAGGCATCACCCACACATGCACGACTACTCTTGCTTTTCACTACATTTGCATTTTATCTTAAATGATGAGACATGTAAAGCCTCAAACAGCGAGCATCATGTGGTAAAAGGATGAAAGGGTTCACTTTAAAGATAGCTCCCAATGAGTTGTACTGTTTGAAGGTATTATGTACACAGGGGAGGAAGGAAAGGTACAGACAGACAAAGGGAAAGAATGGCATTGGCCCTCACAGGTCAGTAAGTCACATTGGGGGCCAGAGGTATCAGCTGGGGCTCATCTCTTCAGTGGACCTGAAGAGCAACACCAAAGACCAAAAGAGCATTTGGTCCTCAGAGATCTCAAAGTACTCGACATGTGAAACAGTACTTTGTCCGGCCAGAAGAAAATTCTTTCTTCCTCTGCCTAGGACAAATTTGCAAGACATAAACCTCAGTGAAATGCTGCCTCGAGGAATCAAAATGATTGAAAAACACTTACAAAAGTGCATTGCCAAAGTTTAAACTTTTCTTTTGAGGTCACAAGGGTATAGACCCCAGTCAAAATTTGATTTGCCCTGTTCTGATGGTTGAAAACGCCTAACCTGTGATTCACCTCTAATTGGCAAAAGCATGACATGACCGATTGTACAGAACAGAGCAAGTTTATAATAATATGAATTTTTATAAAATAATAATAATAATACTTTTTATTTATAATTTTCTTGTACTCAAAGCGCTACAATATAAGAAAAAAAAACAATAAATACTAAACAGTGATGGACTGCTTCAAATCCCACACTACTGAGAAGTTCTCAAACACCTTTGACAAAAGAAATCCTATGGGCATGAGGTCTTAAAACCCCATTACGAAATGATAGTATCATATCAACAATTTTGACACTCCTTTTAAACAAACATTCCAATCTCCACTGTTCAGGTTGAAAACAAACATTAAAATAGAATAATCATTTCAACTTTAGTTGCCTCCTTTCGAGACAATACATGTCAATACTTTCCTGCCTCAGCTCACAATCAATGCAGTATGTTCAACAAGAATATCACAGCAGCAAATCAATCCAAGTATCCTATTCTTAAACAAACCATTGCACATAACAATAAATCTAACTGGACTAAATTAGCTTTATTGTAAAACAACCACACATTAGAAATGATTACATAAGATCACCCTAAAAGGGTACAATGCATGCCACTGTGAGTGTCGCCTCATAACAAAAGGGACAAATTACTGTTAAACAGACAGCGCCATTGATTTTGGGTAAAAACTAACATGCATTTCCAAATGGTAATATAGTCATTATAGTGATAATTAATTGTGGCATGGAGCGAACAGCCATACTCTGATTATTGAGGTGACGTCTAATAATCACAGCTGTAATACAATAAATATGGAAACCTATTTTATGCTAATAAGCTGTGTATATGAATACAGATAATTAAATAGAATATATATATATATATTAATTTGCCAGAAGACAGCATTCTGTAAAAAGAGAATGAATTTGGAACTGTGTTACGGGAAAGTGTCTTGTGGTTTGTGCAGTTACTCATGTTTTGCTCCAGAAAGACTCTGTTAACAGCTTAAGACTTCTCACAGTATCAGCTATACATTCAAAGCCAAACACAGACATATGGTCACTGACCCTAATAAAAAAATCTGTCACTGAAGCTATAAGCTCAGACTGGTGATATCAAACGCTCTGAATACAGCACATCAAAATATATAATAACCCTATTGTCATACCAGGACAACCAGGATAAATATATTAATCATATTGATATAATATAAAATAAACTTTATTTTGACATGTATTATCATTTTAATAAGAAATGATTGCAAACCGGCTTCACTTGATGCAAAACACGTCAAGAGAAAACGAAACATCAACTCTCTCTCTCTCACACGACCAGCACCCAGTACTGAAATCCATTAGAGTTAATGTTTTTCAATGAACAAAGACCTCTTACGAATAAAAGGGAAGCTGGCTTGTGTACTTCATTTCATTCGCTGCCACTCAGAGTCATTAGCACCGCTTCTCAACTCTTAGTGAGCGTAATTAATGAGGCTGAAGCCGGCATGTGAATGGCGACGCTCTCAGATTGACGTGAGAACCTTCCCCTACAGCAGCAGAGGTGCCATGTCTGTCTCTATTTACACGGCCAAAATGCTCAATTCTAATTAGCTGACAGAGATAATTAGTATATTAAATCATAACGTTTTCTTCCGCTCTCTGACTCTTTCGACCGCGAAGTACGTTCGCCGTAAACACATACATTTTTTATTCATGTCAGACGTGAAAAGGCCAAAAATAAATACATATAAAACACTATTGACTTTTAAAGCTTTGAAAGTCAGCGTGATGGTCGGCCCTTTCACTTCTGCGAGCAGCTGGAAAGCCGATGTCAGCGCAGTGTGAACCACAGGGGGACGGGCGCTTTAACCGAACACCTGTATTTTGAATATGCATGCAATTTCGTTCTTTATTTATTTATTTGTTGAAATCGCAATGCTAGTGTGTTTGCAAATATGCCTGATTATTTTTCTGACACAGTGGGACCCGGATCCACTCCAAAATCCAGAGAGTTTGTCATTAAAAGGTGTTTTTCAATAAAAAATGTATTATAAAAATGCACCAGGACCTACAAATTAGAAGGCGTTAATCCATTGAGGCTACTGATATTCATAAACTCTGGAACGTACACTCTGCAAATCAGCCTTGCACATAATCCAACATTAATACAGGGATAAGAAAAGCCATTTTGAACAAATCGCAAGTACTGAATGCTTACTAATGAGATTTATTATTTTGTACATTTGAAATATTTCCTTTACAGCGACATAAATGCCTTAAAGGGATAGACTCCCAAAAATAAAATCCTTTCATTTCGTACTCACATCATGTCATTCCAAACCTGTATGATCTTCTGGAAATCACAAAAAAGTTATTTAGAAGAATGTGGTCCCCATTAATTTCCATTGTACGGACACAAAACCACAGAGACATGTCTCAAAATATATAGAGTCATATACAGGTTATATACATATACAGGGCAATTAAATGATGACAATTTTGGGGGGGGTGAACCATCCCTTTAATTATTCTCATCGAACTCTCTCGCATCAAAAGTCCAGGGCAAACAAACTAAACTAAGGTGTAGGTCATAATGCACTCTGCACAGAGGCTGTAAAATTAGGGAATGCAGTGATGTCACAGTGACACGCCTTAGGGGGGGCACCATGCAGTTCTGTCCCAGAACACCCTGCACCCATGATAAAAGCATGGCAAAATATCTCCTTTAATGATCTTGTGTCACCAAAGGAACAAGCAGGGAATATTCGTTGTTTTTCGTATGTGCCTCTGGGTTTTATGACAAAGGAACAGAGAAGAAGAAATTTAGCATATTGAGACATTCATATCTAATTAACCCCTTCAACACGGTCACAGTCCTTGATGTCCCCATGCTTCTTTTCATCTTAATGCTTAATCGGAGATAAAGGCAGACGTGACTTTGGTTTCCCAAATGATGGGTGATGCCCAGAGATATGACATATGAAACATGAGCTCTCATGATTTTAGCAATGTAAATCTCCAATGAGGAAGAAATCGGGTTAAGTATATCACAACAAAGTAACATTTGCTTCCCAGAACCCTTCCCAGGAATCCAAGCTAAATATGGAAACGTCTATGGGCCATACATTACAACACACAAAAAGATAGACGTTTCATGTGTTAAACATGTAGTTATGCACGCACGCACACACACACACACGCAAACATGTTTTATGGGGACTTTACATTATAGATGCACCCAATATATCGGCCAGTAATCTGTATTGGTTGATAAAATCATTTTTCAACACCAACATTTTAAAAACAGCCGATGATCAGGGCCAATACAGTTTATCCTGTCAATCAAAAGAAGACAAGAAAATGCAATGAATTTGTGCTCTGTATATAGAAAATGTTAAAAAAAACTCACAAGTTTGATGTTCAATATTAATAGTAAATTATATTAATTAATAATGTTCAGAATGTTAAGAAATATAAATGTAATCTTCAGAATCGGTATCGGCGGGTATCACTCTAAATAATCGGATATCACCATTGGTGGAGAAATTTAGTATCGGTGCATCTCTACTTTCATTTAATTTGATTTATCAGCTGTTTTCCTCATTCACCACCAAAAAAAATGTCCCCACAAACATTACTGGTATTATTACGTTTGTGGGAACATTTGGACCCCACATTGTAGGGTTTTACCAGGACCATATTGTCGCATACACACGCATAAAGACTTTGGTCAATTAGTAATTAATGTGCAAATAAGCATAACACTGTTGTTGTTTTAAAGCGTGTCTCTACAGAATCTTAAAGATATCAACAAAGGCTATGACCCTGAAACTGTGATAACTACACGCAGAATATTTAAAATAACAGCACGCCAATCAAACACTCTTGAGACAGCTAATCAAGGTCTTTGGACTCCGTAGGAAACACATAAATGTGCAGGATATAAGTTCTGAAGGATGGTTAATCTCAAGAAATACAACTGAGCACAGCTGGCATCATATTATGCATGGTTTAAAATTCACTACATGCCACATTTTAACAGCCCTAAGAATGGGTTTGGTTAGGCACTTAATACAAAGTCTGGCATGAAAGTCCTTCATAGTCTTCTTAACGCCCGAACATGAACCTCACTGAACACGTTATTTATGGATGAACTGGAATATTTACTATAAGTCTCGCTTCACCACACAACATCCCATTTGTTATTTTCAACTGGTGTGTACACATTAAAAAACCTGTCATGTGCAATACTTTGAACAAAACTTTGTAAATTCTGCAATACCAAACACATGTTGGTTGGCAAACAAACAGTCTCGCCTCAAACTCATGCTGTTGGTTGAACCAGTGTTGCTACATCGGCTAGGTATAGGAATATGCATACTTGCCCTCAAATGAATCTCTAGATAGTTTCCAAAATGCAAATTATGTCATACTTACAGCTCAATTCAATGCCTTTGTTAGATGGCACTGTGCCTCCAGCGCTTTGGTATTTGTTCAAAAGTCTACTTCCATTTACAGACACACACATCTGCTGGAAACCTTATTTAGGTTCACTAAGGGGGAAAAAAGGAGTAAACAAACCTCAGAAAAACAAGTGATGGAACAAAGCAGAAACAAATAAAAAAAAAACGTGGGATTTGATCAAAGTGCTGACTAACATACTGAATGAAGCATTTTTCAGAGAAAGCCCCAAGAGTAGGATGTACCGTCCCAGACCTTGATTTTAGAACAGTTTGACAAGGCAAGGTTTTTACAGTCATTGTCCTCCGTGCTCCTGAAGAGCCAAAGTAATTTATTTCACATTTAAAACAGCTTCCAGCAGCACTGAAATGAAAATCCCTGTTCCTCGTGTACTTAACCTTGTTTTTACCACTCAATTAAGGTGAGCTACTATTCGGCTCTTCAGTATATGTATACTGCATATTATAACAAATTTTAAAAAAGACCAAACAAGCGCTTAATTTTCAATTTAAGGGGAATAAATGGGGTAAAATTTCCATTAACATGAAGCACTGATGTGTAATGAACAATAATGTACCTTTGTAATGGGCTATGAAGTGCCTCTCTTGCCTGTTGCTGTAATTCGTCCTCATGGTTAAATGCAATCACATTGATGATTAAAGATCTAAACACTAAAGTAACAAAAATACACAAATGCTCACCCTCACAGTCTGGGCATTTAAAAGTAGTATACAAACAAAAGACACCAAGCATCTTCCACAACATTAAACTGGAGTTGTTAATAACCTTTGAACACGGAAGTATTAATTATAAATACAAGTAAATGCAACACAACTCAACTAAACCAAACACTAACAAACACTTTTAAAAACAACTCAAATATTTTCTAATTTAACTAAGGCCTAGTCCTGGTTTAAGATAACCACTGTCCGGGAAACCGCCCCTATGGCCCGGGTTCACAGAAGGCTTAAGGCTAGTCCCAGACTAAAATGAATGTGTCACCTGTCTTAACTGAATATAACTTGCCCAGAAATATCTTAAAATATATAAGTGCCATTGTTTTGTCTCAAGATGCACACCAGTAATGTATTCTAAGGAATTTTTACTAAAGCGACATAAATATCTAAATTCAACTAAGGCATAGTCCTGGCTTAAGGTAAAACGTGTCTGTGAAACCGGGCCTTACAGGCAAGGCTTTAGACTAGTCTAAAATGAATGTGTGACCTGTCTTAACTGAATATAACTTGCCCAGAAATATCTTAAAATATATCAGTGCCATTGTTTTGTTTCGAGATGCGCACCCCTGTTGAAAAAACAGCATATGCTGGTTTGGTATGTTTTGATGCTGGTTTGTGCTGGTTTAAGCTGGTCATGTGCTGGTTTAAGATGGTTCTTAGCTGGTCGTGTGCTGGTCCATGGCTGGTTAAAGCTGGTCAAACCAGCATCAAAACATACCTAACCCAGCATATGCTGTTTTTATCAACAGGGACCAGTAATGTTTTCTTCTAAGGCATTTAAAATCACGTAAAAGCGACATAAATATCTAAATTCAACCAATCTAAATTCAATTCAAAAGGCATACAGTCCTGGCTTAAGCTAAACTGTGTCTGTGAAACCGGCCTAAGTGCAACTAAACTAAGCTAAACTAAGACTAACTATGCGAAACTAGGCTAAGAAGCGCGAATAAGCTAAAAGCTAAGCTAGGCTAATCTAAACGGAAAAGATCGCAAAGGGGCTGTGTCTAAAACGTGTAAAATGTGTTGTAAAATGTGAACCGTGATGGCACAGGTACATCTAGATGTCTGCTAGAGATCTAGAAAACATCTGCTGTGTAAAATGATAAACATCTCACAGACATCTTCTAAATGTATGAATGACATCTGACAGGAAACATCTCAGAGACGTACTCCAGATGAGCAAACACTGAAAAAATACATCTTGCAGATGAAAATGCACACATCAGACAAACATCTCCGAGATGTGTGTATACTATAAGGGAATACAAAAATAAAATGTGGATTTGTGTATATGGACATGACATGCTTCATTAGATGTATATTTCAAATAAAAAGTGTGTGCGTCTACTGTGTACCTGTGGTCAACTCAAACACTTGAAAGCAACCAAAATTCTAATCCTCTTCCCTCAGGCAGAGACAGAACTACACATTCAGCATGTAAAATGATCAGAATTATTGATTCCAACCTCATATTTCACTACATTGTAAAGGATGTGACTCTAGGAAAACAAGTTTGCATTGTTTGCTCTGCAGGTATTGCACACCATTCAACCCATTATTGACTTGTATTTCTACTTTATGTAGCAGCAACAACTTGTATACAAATATACACACACAGGTATACTTGCCGTGCATTTAATTCACTTTACTCTCAATTACATTGAATTAGCAGAGAAGCCTTGATGTTTATACCCAAAACCCAGTCAAGTGGATCTTAGCCAATTTGCAAGACATAAATATGTGTTGATGATGTGTACAGGTATGAGCAGCATGAATATTCCAGTGCCTGTGCTCATGGGTGATTCATAACCCTCTCTAGCTCACATATTCACAAACACCTGTGCTCTAATGCAATCGCTGTTCAACAACACCGCCACGTGACTCCATTACCAATGAGAACTGCTTTATTATACCCAACATATATGATCATTGAAACGTAACATTTCGCAAAGCATGACACGAGCTGTTAAAAATCATTATATCCATGCAGCTTCATTTCAATCCAAATAAATCCAACCATCCAATAGATTAAAACTGCACTCTTACCCTCTATTTTTCATACTTCAAACCAATAAATGACTGCACTAAAATACTGGCACAGACTCAAAGCATTCATTCTCACTTTCAAGTTCATGACAAATTTTACCCCCCCTAGAACAACAACTGAGCAGATAGGATAAGATACTCATCTGCTGCCCTGCCACCTGTGGGAAAAGCAATCTGGCATCCCTCCATCACTACCCCGCCACCCCCCGTACCAGGTGTAAAAAGGTGTTGACTAATAGTTGAACTGTGCCGACGGCGCACAGTCAGAGGCGATGTGACAGATGGAAAAAAAGCTTTGTTTGGCTTGTGCTCAGTTTTTGGAGTGACAGGTAAAACCTGGCCTCACGTCCCTGCTGCTGACAGATGTAGCCATTAGTTGGAACACACTAGCATACTAACCAGTAGAGTGGCATCATCTCCACAGTGGCTGAGAGGTTGAGGGAGAGTTGATCCGAGTCAGACTCACAGTTCTCAACTCACTCACTCAACAACAACTACAACAGGTAAAATCTCAACACATCCAACACAAAAATATTACTTCGACACAGCTATAAGTAAAGAAGCATGCTTTTGCTTCCACAGAATCGTGTATTTACTTCATGTATAGCATTATGTCAAGCTGGGACTTTCTAAATGATGCTGACCTGCCAAACTTGACCCCTTGATTTTAACATTCTTCCCATCAACGCATGGATTACCCAATCAGACAGAGAGCCATTGAGGATGTGTAGCACTGTAGACAACGACACCAGACCTAAAAGGAGAGAGAAAATGTGGACAATGATGGGCGAGCTCTTTACACCAGTGTGATTTCCACATCTGTGCAGTTTGGCATGGTCTGCATGCAGTTAAGGTCTAAGGAGAAGTCATTACAAACAAACGAACAGCGTTTGCATATCAAGAATGGCTTAAGGAGCTTGTTTTTATGCAATCCTCTGTCATTTGCAGTAATTGAAGCCAAGAGGGCCATTTTCTTCTCATTTACAACATAATTTGATGCAAGGCAAATGTTATCATTTCAGGGGGCCGCGCGGCATCTATTTGCCTTTGCGCAAGTTTCCCATACGGCCAGCCGCTCGCTGCGACCCCGCGCAATAAAAGAAATGTCAGCGGCAAGAAAAGTAAAATAACTAATCTGCCGGTAAGCCTCTAATTACCTTGGAAATCAAGTCAATATGGAATTAGTATGCAAACAGCCACACAGAATAAAACGCCCCTTACACTGACCTGATCAAAAGCCGGCTGTGTCGTAAAAGTAATTTACCTTGAAATGCATATGCAAGAGGTAATCAAGGGCTACTACACCGGCATAAAGCATTGAGAGCAACAATTACAACCTCAGACGGCTGTCGAGATCTAATTCAACAAAGCGATTGCTACAAGCTTTCTTAATTAATCATCACAAAGCAGACACAGAACAGAGAGACAAATTGATTGTTAAAGAGGTATTTCAATAGACCTTGTGAATAGGTCGTGGATGCGTTTTAGATTTGAATTTGCTAAAAATACGTCATTGCTTTGGTGCGAAATAGTTTAGGACTATTCAATAGAGCATGTTTGTTCCATCTTTTTGGAGATTGAAACATTGTGGATTCATTAGTCTACACAAGAAACACTTTTTTTTCTCCTGCCTTGTGCCTTTGGTAGGTATATAATAAATCCTAAGCCTCTATGTGATAAGAGAGAACAATGTGTGTACCTCATCTAGTAAAAAAGTGAATGGACTTGTATGGGGGGATTTGTTAAAGAAATAGTTCACCAAAAAAAATTGTCATCATTTACTCACACTCTTGTCATTTCAAATCTGTATTCTTTCTACTGCAGAACACAAAAGAAGAAATATGGAAAAATGTTGGTAACAGAAAACCGTTGATCCCCATTGACTTCCATTTGTTTTGTGTCCATACAATAGAAGTCAATGGTGACCAACGGACCAAAGGTTATTCTTTAAAATATTTTGTGTTCTGCAGAAGAAATAAAGTAATACAGAACTAAAATGACAAGAGGGTGGGTAAATGATGAATGAAATTTCATTTTGGGGTAAACTATCCCTTTAAGCTAGTGATTCTGGGTGTTTTCAGCATTACTGTACTTCTTTGGCTTTGTTTTCTGGGGTTGTAAACATCAACATTTCTTATTAACACCTACAATATGCCACATCACCACAATCTGTAATAACACAGTGTACATAACATCATTTAACACTGAATAATTAGATTGATTTGCATCTGTTGAAAGCTTAATGACAGTGCAAGAAACAAAATACACTTACTGTAAACATTCACCTTTATCTAAATAATAATCTTACAAATCATCATCTCTGCTCTGATGGAAATGCGCGCTGCCATTATCATCCTTGCCTTTAGAACTTTCGAGGCCAGCGGAGTCCAGAAGCCTCCGCAACACCCCTGCATGAAAAACATTTGACATGAAAGCTGAAATCACACAATCCATTGATTTCTCGTGCATCAAGTGTATACATTTTCTTAGCATTTACATTTCATGGGAATCGAACCCGTGACCTTGGTATTGGTAGCGTCATGCTCTACCCACAAAGCAACACTTTTTTTAAAGGTTGAAGGAACAACAAAAGATGTTGATCCAGTTATATACTTCTTCAAACAACACTAAGCTACATGACTCTGTGGTCAACTGCTGTCTCTCTTAAGTGACCTTTAACCATTTATTGGTTGAGTCTACACTGATAGAAATAAATGATAAACGTACAGAAGAAAATGAGATATTGACAGACAGGCTCCATCAATGAGTGACTATAACAGAGCGAGACTGCAGATAACCCCTGACCTCTGGTCAGTTAAGGACACAGTCAGTAAACCCTGAACTCGGGAAACAGGTCATTGGATTGAGGTACATCAATGTTGGTCACTAAGAGAGAGCCAACAGATGCTAACAGCAAACCTTGTGATGATACCGCAGAAACCCTGACACTTCATTCTACAGCCATTTGGTTAATAGCACTTAACAAAAAGGTGTATTTTGTTATCACTACTGTAGCTTATGCATTAGCTATCATGAACCAACAATGAACATTTACCACATGTATTACTCTTTGTGATTATATTCAATAACCATGCTGTTGATCATTGTATAGTCAGTTTGTTCACTTAAAACATTCAATTTTACATAACTTAAAATTAGAGAAAAGTATCCTGAGATTAACATCAACCATGACTTAAGTAGAAATTGTTATTTCACATTTATTGCATTAAGAAGTTTTAAGTAATTAAATTTTAAGTAATTCAAACTTCTTGTAAAGTGTTACTATTTTATTTTAACCTTATATTCTATAGTTTGTTTGCACATACGTTGTTGCTACGAGAAAAGACATACTTCACACTCACTAAGTCGGTCTCTGTTCTCTAGCAATGAATCATTACAGAGTTGAAAAGACCCACCTGGGCTTGTTGACCTACATAGGTAACCATATGGCAAGATTTATACAGTAAGCCATACTGTATATGCTCAGCCATAATGCTACACCCATCCTATTTATCTAAAGATGTCTACAACCTAACAAAACAATGTACTTAAAGCATTATAGGAAACTTTTTGGCAGACGATCAACATTTTTGCTTTATTGTATGTACGCTACAGTATACCAATGTCTTCAAACCATGTATTAAACACAAACAGACTGGCCATTAGTAAGCAGAAATATGCCATTTTCTGTGGAAAATACAGGTACAATTATTCAAGTCAGTCAAATCTGAGAGACAAAATGTGCCCTTCTAGTTTGTTAAGAACGTCATGTGCAATCATCCACAATCTGCCTCTGTTGTTTCTTTGAGAAACTATGTGGGTTGTGATTTCACTTGTGTGTAACACTTCATATGACCTACATTATGTACCTACAATACTTTGCAACATTTGAAAAAAACAAAGACAAAGATCTTTGAAACATCAAAATAATAGTACAACAGATGTAGCACCTCCACACGTGCACTTCTACAT
This sequence comes from Triplophysa rosa, assembly GCF_024868665.1. NCBI lineage: Eukaryota > Metazoa > Chordata > Actinopteri > Cypriniformes > Nemacheilidae > Triplophysa > Triplophysa rosa. The sequence goes on along the minus strand of NC_079905.1, from coordinate 8,464,811 downwards.
CAGCTGTTTTTGCTATGGTCAGACCTGTAGGGCATCGGCTGTCAATCAAACTCCATCAAGTAAGAAATCAGCCAGCGGGCCTCAGTTAGGTGTGTATTCATGGGTATCATGTTTATACCATGCACACCTGGAACAAAAACAGAAGACATACAGAGGCAGAATACAACCAAGGTTTTATCATAAATGAGGGATAATGTACAGGCAGCCGGTTGTTATCGCAGAAATAAGCGCCGACAGTGTGATCAGGACCCGACGCAAAGCAGAGCTTATTTCGCGATAACAGCCGGCTGCTTGTACATTATCCTGCATATTACACGGCTACTTGCCACATGAGAAAAAACTGGACATGAAATGTGATTTTGAAATATTTAATTAGCTCATTTTTACTGAATGCAGACCTTCTGCGAGGAAAAGCCGTTTACTTTTCGGTTTTAAGGTAAGAAACGACATTCGAATGTCACGAACAGGCAATTTGGTTTAATCATTTGTAAATATAATGTCATATATGTGATTAAAAGACATATTTATATTTAATTTGTCAAAAAAAACCTGTCAAAATGATTTGCTGCATCTGGGTTACCGTGTGTTATTAGTTTTGAGAGGTTGTTATCTGGGAAGAATGCTATTAATGCAATAATTGTTAATTACGTAACATTACATATCAAGGCTATCTTACCTTCTTTAAACAAACCCTTAGAACTTTTTCAGCTCTGTTCTAGACGGTTTCAAAGTGACAACATAAACAAACGTTACTGCGCATGCGCGCGTTCGTGGACTGCCCTTAACTTCCGGTACACATTCACAAACAATAGAGTGCCTGTAGATTATTTCTGATAACGAGCAAAAGAAACCGTTACTTGGCTAAACTTGTCTCTCCGATATTTGGAGTTTAGACTGCGATACCAAGCTTAACCGCTAGATGTCAATGTACCATACAGTTTCTTTAAATGCGATCAAGCTACAGGACCCATTCAACAAACTGTTTATTTAAAAAATGAACATACCACAAAATTCAACAAATCGTTAATTTAATACAATACAATTATTATATAAATTAATATGAACATAAATAAAATAAAATATAAATAGTTATATTATTACATTTACATGTATGCATTTGGTAGACGCTTTTATCCAAAGCAACTTACATTGCATTACACTAAAATGTTTTTTCTAAGTATGTGCAATCCCTGGAATCATACCCATGATATTGGCGTTGCTAACACCATGATCTTAACACAGAGCTACAGGAAAGTTGTTATCAGACACTAGCCAAACACAGAGCGGAAGTTAGCTGCAGTCCTGGCGTGCGTGTCCGTTGAAACGGTCTATAGTCCATGTTAAGCTGCCCTGCTGTCTACTTGTACGGCAGCAATTTAACTAAAATAAAACCTTGAAAGTGACTAAAGTAGTCAAAATTTGTCATGGATCTGCCATCAGTGAAATGTCATGTACGTAAATCTGGCATCTAATATAAACCTATGCCAATCCACAACTCTAAAGTGCTCAACCTCCTGAGACTTTATTTAGGATATCATGATGATCATGTCTAAACCAGCTGTTCTCTGTCACTGCAGCCAAATAGCATTATTAGCACTGGCCCCTTGATCTTAAACTCATGCCATCTCATTGTCTAATTGTCATCCACCTCTAATCCATGTCTGGCCCTCTCACCGAGCTGGAGAGAAACCCAGTTTCTCATCCTCTTATCACCACGGCAGCAAAGAGCCAAATGTGACGCTTTAAATGAAGATCAAACCCGTAGTTTAGTGCCACAAACGCGACCGATTCAGACGCCATCTCAGGCACTGGGAAAGAAGACTGCAGGTTCAAGAACTCATCAACAAAGACCAGCAGTTGTTTACATAATGCAGCGACACGTAAGACAGTATGCATGCTTCCAGAGTTCTTCTAGTGTGCTTCTGTGACTCTAATTGCTCATAATTCACTTGAGTGCTTTTAATGATGGAATCAAACCATTTGGGTGACTGGAGTCAATTCGGTTCCCTGGGAATTCTACCCATGTGCGTCTCTTGTAGCTGAGGTTTGCTACACAAAGCATGACGAAATTCACTGGGTGATTGAATGTTTGGCGAACGTGCTCCAGCTGCTTCCAGGATTTAATCAATCGAAGCGTTAAGTGCAATTCGGGTCACGCAGCATGTAGCACATCCAGACCCTCGCTTCTGCCTCACACAACAGCTGCTACGCGTGTTCTAGATCTTGTTTTGCGTGGTCAGAAGATGGAGGCGGCCTGGGGTACATGGCCTTTCCAACTTTTCGTGACCTGAGGGCACAGAAACATAGTTACTGGCTTTAACAGCAGTAGTCTATTCACAGAGAACATTCTAGTGGATACAATTTTGGTAGCTTTACAGTGTCATGACGTTTCATTTTTCTACAGTTCCACTATATGAACACCCAGTGTGTGTTGCACCAGTGTTTAATCATAAGGAATTGTTCACAGACTTTAATTCATTTTCATATAGCAGCACAGCGGGCAAATGAGGCTTGACTTGTTGTTTTAAGGTAAAGAATCACACTGGTCATTTATTCAAAGACAATCAACCATAAAACTGGTATCACATTCTTGGAGGACATTTTATTATCAATGAAGGATACAGATCGAGTCATGTTGTAAGTTATTTGTCTTGATCAAAGCATAAACGTAATAATTCCACTGACAAAGTTCCTACATTGAATATACAGAGAGAAAAACATAAATTGTAAAAAAATTCCTGACAAATGACATTGTTACCTATTATGTTAAATAAAGATTTAATTTCAATTCATTATGGCTAGGCTATGACTAAATTAACAAAAGTTTGTTAAATTCACATATGAAAAGTTTGGTTCCAAAACACAATAAACGACATTTAAAAAAAAAGAGTTTCCGCCTAAATCAGTATTGTATCAGGTCTGTATTGAAAAGTCACCTTTTAATTTTACGCAAAATGCGATATCCGCCGTGTTATTCTGTCATGTTTTCTCCTTTTTTCCCAAACCGCAATATACGCCAGTCTCACTTCTCGGCAGAATGCGATATATCCGCTCAACCAATCACAGCACACCATTCCACGCATTGTAAACCGTAATGGCGGCGCTCTGAATACTGTCGGCATCCTAGTTTCCCTGATCTACTTTGTACTTTGTGTTCAACAAACACAAGCACATTTTTCCTCAATTTAATCAAAATGGATTTATAGTGTTTTGGAACCAAACTCTTCATATTTAGTTACTCTGAAACTTGCAGAAATCCTTTTTAAACAATTACTTGAATGAACTTAAACAGGCGTGTTAACTTTCATTGTTCTAAATTACACAAAACTGAAGCACATTTATGAAAATACTAGGTATTTGTTAACTTAGTTCACCTGCATTCATTCACATGCATTTATTTTCCAGGAGAACCATGTAGTCTGTAAAAGAGAATTAGATATGGGTCAGGGATTTGCACAGTGCTTGAAAAGGAATAGGAGATGTAGGAGACGGATTCTGCATAGAGAGACCAGCACTGACCTCAACGCTCGTCCTGTGAAGGAAACTTGGTCAAGAACATTTCAAAGGAAGGATGTATGTGTGGTGTGCACTCGATAGGAGGAAAGAATGAACATCAAACCCCAACATTTCTAAAATGCACTTTTTTGTTCCTCGTCTGGTCATGTAAGGTTAACGCGCTTGACTTTAAAACTGTCTCGCTGAGTTTGGGTGGATCATTTAAGGATTCTTACACCATTCTCTGGTCTTCTACACCAGCATCTGCATGTCAATGCCTAAAGGGGGCTTGCTGCAATATGTCTACTGTACAGTATAGTGAAATTAAAATCTGTGGTTGAAGTTGAATGTGTACGTTTTTGGTCACCTAAATGTATTTTTTATCAAATCAGAGAGATTAGCATAAAGTATTTTTGGGGGGGGGCAGAAAAATGAATTGCCTTGTTCAGTCTGATGAAAGTCAATGACAAAGATGGCAACAGGTCTCCAGGTGTAAATGAGACAGGGGAGCAAAAACTTTAATGTAAAAATGACATAAAACAGTAAGTCAGACAGCGCGTTCTCAGTGGAATACAGGTGCATTTCTGACTATTCTTTTCTAGAGTCAAGCTAAAAAGTTTCCAGCTAAAAACTTTAGGGAGTAAATGTCTCAGCCTACATTTATCTTACCCAGCTCTCTCAGAAAGCCACCAGTCCACAGGTATTCACTTTAAAGATCAGGTGTTTTTTGTTCCTAAGCATTTCAAAGACCTGCTTTTTGGAGCAGGGCAAGCAAAGACAAAATGTGATAAAGCAGTTGTTTTTACCTTCGCAGAATCTGTTGAAAAACACAAAACACTGGCTTTAATATAAAAAAGCTTGATCCACAATACCGCCACTCAAACAGAATTCACAAAGATTGTATTGCAAGGATAAAGTACAGACTGTTTTGGAAGTCATATCGCTTACTTAATGCTCTTCCTCTGTTCGATCAAAGACTGTCCAGCTTGTCTTTGAAAATGACGCATTTGTCAGTTATGGTGACCCATAACCGAAACGTGACCTCTGCATTTAACCCATCCAATGAGTAGTGAACACACGCACAGAAAGTCATGAACACACACACCCGTCATCTGAGTGGCTATCACTGCAGTGCCCGGGGAGCAAACGGGTTAGGTGCCTTGCTCAAGGGCACGTCAGTCGCATTTATATTTAATTTAATTTAAATTGATATTTTATTGTATATTATTTTAATAAATTAAATTAAACAAACGTCCGTAAAGAATCAATAACTGTTTAGTAGTTTTATGTTGTTGCCGCTGAAACCGTATATATCGATTTATTTAGAATATTATAGAATATTAACTATACTGACACGTTTGGATGGGACAAAACCCAAACTGACTTAACTTAGTTTTATACTTGTCATATAAAATTTGTTATTAATATTATGTTTATTTAAACTAATCGATTTCTGTTAACTTCCATTAAAGTTGTAGTTTACCCAGAAATGAAAATTTTGTCATGAATTACTTCTATACGAGTGAACGCTGGCGTGGTTGTCTGCCACTGCTCTCCGGTGATTTTTGTTTTACCTTGTTTTATCGCGCTGGATCTTTCCTTGATTTTGTGGATATTTGCACCCTTCTTTTGCTCATCTGCCGCATATTGAGCTGAAATGGATTTGGACTGAATCCACTTGGTTATCGTGAATTATTTTTTTGGGGCATCTGTGATTGGACTTCTAGCCTTCTAGCCTCAATTGCTCCTCTGAGGCTACAAAAATCCAGTATGACGAAGAAAGTGCAGCCCTGGCTAAATGGTCCCACTCGCACAGTCAGACAAGAATGCAGGCGTGCTGAACGTAGGTGGAGGAAAAATAAACTTCAGATATCATATGAAATGTTTAGGGAGTGTCTCAAGCAGTATCAGAATGCAGTTAGGGAGGCACAGTTTAAATATATGACTGACTTAATTGCACAAAATTCTCAGAGGCCTAAGATTTTTTTCAGTGCAATTAATGCCCTTCTAAATTCCTCCTCTAGTTTTCTAACTGGTGATTCTACTGACCTGTGTGATCGGTTTTCAACTCATTTTATCAATAACATTGAAGGTCTTCACTCTAATATTTCTTCCCAGAGGTTACCATTATCACTACCAGTAATGTGATAGTGATTTTTCACTTTTTCAATCGGTGTCGCCCTCACAGCTTCATGCTGTTGTTTCTAGTATGAAATCATCTGTTTGCCCTTGTGATGTTTTGCCTTCACATATTTTTAAAGAGGTTTTCTCAGTTCTAAGTCCAGCTGTGACTGCCATTGTCAATAGTTCATTGGTCAATGAGGTGGTACCTACTAAATTCAAACATGCTACATTACAGCCTTTGTTAAAAAAAACTCACTTAGATCAGCATGACTTGAATAATTACAGACCGATTTCTAAACTGTCTTTTATTTCTAAAGTTTTGGAAAAAGTTGTCTACCATCAGATCTCCTCATACCTGAGTACTTTTAAAATTTTCGACAAATTTCAGTCTGGTTTCAGGGAGCTGCATAGTACTGAATCTGTGTTGTTAAAGGTTTTAAATTATATTTTACTCACTCGGGATGCAGGTTCTGGTTGTATTTTAGTCTTGCTTGATTTAAGTGCAGCGTTTGACACTGTTGATCACGATATCCTTCTACACAGACTAGAACATTTAGCTGGGTTTCATGGCCCTGTGCTGGAGTGGTTTGCCTCCTACCTCAAATGGATAACATTTTCTGTGAAAGTAGGGAATTGTTTTTCTACCCATGTTCCAATACATTATGGTGTTCCCCAGGGTTCCATTCTTGGTCCTCTTTTGTTTGCATTGTATATGATTCCACTTGGTCATATTATTCAGAGCCGCAATTTATCATACCATCTATATGCCGATGACACTCAGCTCTATTTCCCTATCAAAAATAATAATGGTTCTGTGTCCGGACTGTTGGATTGTCTGTTTGACATTAAATGCTGGATGGACATGAACTTCCTACAATTAAACAAAGATAAAACTGAAATTGTTATCTTCGCCCCACCAGTTATGACCTCTGACTTAATTAATCAACTTGGTTCTTTATCTCCAAATGTTCATGACCATGTTAAAAATCTTGGTGTCATTTTAGATTCCAATTTGACTTTTGATTGCTATTGTTAAAAGCAGTTTCTTTCAGCTAAGATCTATTGTCAAAATAAAGATGATGCTTTCTAAGAAAAACCTTGAAACCGTTATTCATGCATTTATCACCTCAAAGTTAGACTATTGCAATTCCTTATACCTGGGTTTACCTAATTCAGCTGTAAATCGTTTGCAGATGGTTCAAAACACAGCAGCCAGGCTTTTGACTGGAACTAAAAAGTATCAGCACATTACTCCTGTTCTTGCTTCTCTCCATTGGTTACCGGTCAAGTCCAGAGTTGATTTTAAAATTTTACTTTTTGTTTATAAAGCTCTACATGGGGTTGCCCCTCAGTATATCAGTGATCTTCTTGTTCCGCACAATGTTTCAAGATCTCTACGCTCTTCTAATCATCTTGTTTTTGTTCCTCGTTCACGTTACAAAACGAAAGGTGATCGGGCTTTCTCGGTGGCTGCTCCCAGACTTTGGAACAGTCTTCCTCTCAATATTAGATCTTCCCTTTCTGTCTCCATTTTCAAATCTTCCCTAAAAACATATCTGTATTCTGTGTGTTTTAATTTAGGGTGTTTATATCTTTACATATGCCTCAATGGTTTTGATCCAGTGTGATAATTTTGCTTTTCATTTTCTTTTTCATTTAATTAGAGTTTTAATATCTCTGTACAGCACTTTGGTTACAACTTCCGTTGTTTTTAAATGTGCTTTATAAATGAATAAACTAAACTAAACTAAACCCTCAAGTCGTTCCAAATCTGTATAATTTCTTTGTTCTGTTATACACAAAGAAATATATTTGGAAGAATGTTAGCAACCAACTGAGATTTCTGGAGCACCATTACTGAACCATGTACCACCTCAAGCCACAGTCTCATGAGAATAATTGTAATTTTATCAAGGTGTCTTACAGCCAGCTCAATGCCACTCATTCTGACACTGTCAGCCATGGACACCCATACCTGTATTTGTCTTCCACCGACAGTGACAGTAACGGTTCCTTCCTGTCACTTTAAAGCAGAGAGTTTGAATCCATACAGACATCATTATATGTCTGAGTCTAGTGATTGTAACTGGATTGGGACTGAATAGTTTTATATTTAATATAATATATTTATAATTAAGGCTGTCAAATGATTAATCGTGATTAATCGCATCTAGAATTAAAGGGATAGCTCACCCAAAAATGAAAATTCTGTCATGAATTACTCACTCTCTAGTTGTTCCAAACCTGTATACATTTCTTTGTTTGGTACAAATAGATATTTGGACACATGCTTGTAACCAAACAGTTCTTGGACCTCGTTGACTACCATAGTAGGAAAAATCACAATCGTAGTCAAAAATGTCCCAGAACTGTTTGCTGTCCTACATTCTTCAAAATATCTTCTTTTCTGTTAAACAGAACAATTTTTTTTAATTAATTTTTCCTACTATGGTAGTCAATGGGGTCCAAGAACTGTTTGGTTATGACCATTCTTCCAAATATCTTTCTCTGTGCTCATCAGAACAAAGACATTTATACAGATTTTTATTTTTGGGTGAACTATCCCTTTAAAGTTTGTGTTTACATAATATGTCTGTGTACTGTGCATATTAATTTTGTATTTATAAAAACACACATACATGCCTATATTTAAGAAAAATATAAAATATAATAAACATTTATACATATTAAAATGATTGTAAAATATAAATAAATACATGTAAATTTACATAAACATGTATGTGTATGTGTTTATTCGTACACAATTAATATGGACTGTACACAGACATATACTGTATTATGTAAACACAAACTTTTATTCTGGATGCGATTAATCATTTGACAGGCCTAATTCTAATGTGTAGTCAACTGTCCAATCTAGCCAAGCTGGTCCCAGCTAGTCTCACTTGACAAGTTAAAATGTACACAAAACCTTTTAAAAAACAGCAAACAAACCAGCCAGACTGTCTGAGACTTATGTATGTAGCATGAATAAAACTAAATTAATAAAAACATGACAACATGAAAGACCTGGGGCCCGTTTCAGAAAGGAGGTTTAGTGAAAACTGAGTATATTAACCCTGAAATGAGGGAAACTCTGGGTTTTCCGTTTCAGAATGTGAGGTATGTCAAACCTGAGAAAGCGGGGTAACTCAAGCCCGTTTCTAAAAGAGAGGCAACTTATACTCAGAGTCAGTATCCATAGTAACTTACTCTGTGAACCTAACCTGGTCGGGAGCAGGTTTTCTTTGGTAAACCCAGAGTTTCTTTCGATCTCCTCCCCCTTTTTATTGCACAAGTGGTGTATCTAATTCATACATTTATTAATACAGTCATTCAAGGCACACAATTTGATCACACAGAGACCATCTCAGTGACTAAAATGTAATTTGTGCTTTTATAGAGGATCCTGTATGTGAAGAGGCTGCATTAATTCATAGGGATGTACTTTGAATTCAGGAAAGCAATTTAGGACCCGAGTGGAATTTTGTCATTTCTATTCTATGCATTTTTATTCAAACTTCTCTTTACAGTGAATTAGATATATCAAAACATATCTCATCCATCCGTACACACATAACATCAGCCATCGTGCGTATAATACATCAGAGCATATTCTCTCCCTTACATGTTCTCACAGATGGAAGTTTTCTATGGACGATAAGAAATGACTTGATAAAGTGCATAAATAAAAAGTGCATGAATAAAAAAATAAAAAATACAGACATAAATGCAGAAATGAAGTGATTTTAATAAACAATTGATTTAGACGTGCAGCCATTCCTACCCAAATCTGCTCCGAGCAGGGTTTAAACCGCTGATCAGTCTGAAACTGACATGACAGTCTGACACCCTAACAAGTGTCCTATACACCATGATGTCTCTTAACCATCACTAGAGCACTGATGGGGAGTGAGAACATGATCATTTTTTTATTATTTCTGTTTTATTTCTGTTGTTTCAATCATTTATCCATTCATATACTGATTAATTAATTTGTTTACTGTTACATTTATCTATTTATTAATTTAAACTTGTCATTTTCAGCACATTAGTAAATCCACTCTATGCCGAGCGGTAAGGAAAGTGTGCCTCGCTCTCAAGCGCTTTCTGCCACCATGTTGCTTTTTTTGGTGCCGTTGCCATTGTGAATCGTAATATCGGAGCTCAATTGATCATGGCTTGTCGTAGTTGTGGTGCACGTGCTTAACTCAAGGTAGGCATGCCCAGAGTTGATTGAATTAACTCAAATCAGCTGTTCTGAAACCAAAAACTCAAAGTTTCGCATCTTGGTGTAAATCAACACAGAGTTCACATTTGAACTCTTTGTTGGTTGAACCTCCTTGTTGAAACGGGCCCCAGGATGACCACTAAATTATTTACCTACATATACTCCAACATCACATTAACTGTCTGGCCACAAATTACACTCTAAAAAACGTTGGGTTATTTTTGTAACCCAATAGTTGGGTTATAGATATTGGGTCGTTTTGTTGGGTTATTTCTGACGTTTATTGGGTCATTTCTGTAACAATCCAGCCAGTTGGGTTAAAATTGAGCTGCGTGAGCGGCTATTTTAAATTTCAAGGGTCGACCGGCGCCACTGCTGACAGACGAGAGGTAAGTTAATATTAATAATACTTATTAAATGTGCATGTTTTTTCATAGAAACAAAAAGTACATCTCTGTCGACTGTTTTAATCTGCTGAATGACTGTCAATGCCAACACTTGCTTTTTATAACCAACCTATTTCAAACGTAGATAAAAATAATTGTTTGGGACACCCTTGCTTTGTTATGCTTTGACTTATTCTAAGTCATGAACGTTTGTAGAAATCATAGACTATTTTAGATATTCAGTGGTGCACTTGGGTTTTAGGACGCAGCGGAAGTGTCAGGGATCCCCACCGCTGCAGCGCCACTCAGTCATAATCACCGGTATTCAAATGACGAGTTGAGTCGTTAATTTTATTCCGTTACATTTATTACTTTAAAAGTGTTTTGGTGTCATTGACCACAAATCACGAGTTGGCACTTTTGTTTTCTTGTAATAAGACTTACATTGCATTGTATTATACATTTTGTTTCTGACTATATGCAATCCCCTGGGATCGAGGAAGACAGTCTTTTACAAGCAGTTGATACGCATTGTTTATTTACATTTTGGAGTATGGCAAGCCTGGTGGTGCTGCTGTTTGGTAGCTTTTGCTTAGGTAGTTTATAATTGTATAAACTAGACTAGCCTGTGTTCTGTTTATTTATTTATTTGATTCTTGTAAATTGATACTTAATTGCTAGTAACTTTATGATATAAGTACATTAATAAAACAACTGCAACCAAAACTTATTGTATTGCTTTCCTGTGGCTCAGTGGTTAGAGCATGGCACTCGCAATGCCAAGGTCATGGGTTTGATCCCATGGGATTGCACATAGTCAGAAACAAAATGTATAATACAATGCAATGTAAGTCGCTTTGGATAAAAGCGTCTGCCAAATGCCTAAATGTAAATGTAAATGTAATGTATTGTAAATAAATAATTATAAAAGTATTTCTATGTTGTGCATTATTTGTTTCCACTGCAATAAAATAACAATAAATAGGATTGCCAAAAAGAATAAACAACAAATATAACAATAATATTAAAATAATAAATAACATGTTGGCAAAATAACCCAACAAATTGTTGGAATTGAATGAAGAGTATTATAGAATTGAATGAAGAGTATTATTTTGTTCTTTTTTAGGATGGATATGTTTTTCTTGTGTGAAATACACACAAACTTGTAACCAATATATTGGGTTAAAATAACCCAACAATGGGTCGGTGCTATAGTAACCCAGCATTGGATTATTTGTTGGGACCCAACTGTTTTTAGTGAGTATTTCACAAAGAAAAGCATCTCCAACCTGAAAAAGAACCTTATAATACTCTTCAATTCTACAAAAGTGAGTTTTCCGCAGGAATGGTGCATTAACCCATGCAGTCTGACAGTTAGTGTACAGTTTGCTCTGTATTTTTGCAGCCCATGTCTGTAAAAGGTTGGCCTTATGTCATTTTACAGCTTTCCACAGATAGAAATTGTGAACAATGACAAAAACCACAGTGCTTTGCCTCTCTCTGCAACACCTCTTTCGTAAGTGCATATTTCTGAAGACAAAGTACACAAATGACTAATGCAATTCTTTCATTTTATAATAACTTGTTCTGTTTTAAAACAAATGGCAGTATCACATATCTAATGTGGTCAAATAAAAATTTAATCTGTATTAAACAGATGTTGCACAGGTGTCAGCTCACAAATATAGAACTTACTATTAACTAATTAGGGATTTGGGCCTTGCATCGTGATAAGGCAAAGATCAGTCGTCATACATTCATGAACATTGCTTTGCATTTCTAACAGTGCCATAATGAATGCATGAACATATACAGTATATCATATATTACACAAGTTATTTAAAACACTTTGAAATGTACTGATACAAAAATATGTAGGAATATGTAGAACAGAAAAATCAATGCATTTTGTCCCACAAAATATGTGTCCTCTTGGGACAGATTTAGGTCAAGCCTTCATTGTTTTAGTAGCTGAAGTGCCCATTTCTTTCCTTATAAACGTTTCTTTCCTTATAAAATCCACATTCCCAACAGATTAATTTCAAAGAGACACAAATGAGCTACCACCCCCCCTCTTCGCTATTATGTGATGGGTGAAATTAAATGTCAAAGATGTGTCATGTCACACAAAATCGGCATCACGCGTGACTCCGCAGACGCAGGTCTGAGCGCATGACCTCAGGGCTTTGATCAAGATAACTAGGTGTCCACTCTCCTTAACACAACAGCTTCAAAGTAAAGTTCTCCATTTATCTGTATTGCCATCACTAGAACACCACAATCTGTGACTTGCTTTGAAAAGCAGTTCTTCTCATGATTCTTTCATTTGTCGTATCTCTCTCTATCACCGCCTGAACTCCTGTGATACCTGCATTAATTGCTGCACTATAAACGCAAATGTAAATAACAGGACGATTGGAGGGTTTTAATAAATCTAGCCCTTTTGTTTTTTTATATGTCAACATTACAAGTAATAAAAATCAAAATGGATGCCATGCAGTTTATTTTTGTTTAAAAAAGTTGTATGCCTAGAACAAACAAACAGACAAAACTGTATACCTTATATACTCTTTAAGATGTTTTGAATAAAAGCATCTTGTAAATGTAACTCTTTAAACGTTAATAATCCCCAACCACCCGGTTCTATTATGTAACACACACTTTTTACAATACACTCAATTCCTAAAAATCAAGTTTCTGTTTGACTTCGAAATATGTTATTTTTATATTTTTGGCATTAAATTAATATTATGTAGGTAAAACGCTGCTTCGCAGTCTGTAAAGACTCGACCATGAATGAATCAACCACTTAATAACATCTTAAAGGGGTCATATGACACATCTAAAACAAATATTATCGTTTGTTTTAGATGTAATGAAATGTGTATACATGATTTAAGGTTAAAAAACGCGGTATTTTCTACATACTGTGCATGTTTGTATCTCCTCTTTGCCCCGCCTCTCTGAAATGCGCAGATTTTTTACAAAGCTCATCGCTCTGAAAAGCGAGGTGTGCTATAATAGGCCAGCTAGGTCTGGGTGAGCATTCGCTTTTAGATAGAATGCATCTTTTGTTCCGACTAGACATGTACTGAGCTGGCTGCGATAATGCAAGGTATCGTTTATTTTATTGATGCGTAGCTTGTCCTCTGGGATCAGTAGGAAATGCTGCTCGATCTAAAAGCAGTGCGAGTTTGAGTCGCTTATAATGTGCATTTGAAAAAGCAACACCAGTCAAACATGATCATTATAAATATACTTTATTATCATAAAAATACCTGAGGAGGCTTGAGGATCGGTGATAAAAACATGTCCTTAGGCATTTCCTACTACTACGTGTGTTATGGTCTTCTTCTGCAGTGTGTATTTGGAGTTTGCATGGAGGATGCAGCAGCATTTTACCGTACTTCACTCACAAGTTGTGCATAAATCACGTGATATATATTTTCGGTTAACCGGGCATATGTCTAGTTCCGACACTTAAATTTGTACAATTTTACGTGTCTAATACATGCATGGGCAACTTCTAACACACCAAAGACACAGAAAAACACGTATTCGCGCCATATGACCCCTTTAAATGTTACAGTTGACAGTAGACATGCATCACAAATGGTGGAACTCAATAAACGGCTTTTGGCAGAAAATCAGACAGTATGATATGAGTGGTTTGTTGAGTTTGGGAAGAAACACAGAATCATATCATCACTGTTCTTTGAAACCTCGGATGTCCAAATTCACTGTTTTTCAGGAAATGGAAAAAACACTGTACTTTTAAAATCATAAAATACTGTGTTGTCAATGTTGTCAAGCACTTTTCATACTTTCTATTGGTTAGATATTTTCAAAACCCAGTGACAAACATGAAGAGTGTCTAATAATAGTGATTTATGGCAAAAGATAACAATCACAAAATACAAAGATACAAGGTTTCAGAAGGACAGCCGTGAGATGCTTTTAGTTATGATACTTGGTCACGTTCATTAATGAAAATGCTGTGGTAATGGGGGGGGGTCTTTAAAAGACAGGACCCAAACTAAAACTCTGTTCTTTCAAACTGACGGCTCATGTGCTTTGAGAAGGATGAGCAAGATGTCTTCAAACGACCTGCAAACAACTGAAGATGGAGAGTCATATTATTAAAATATTATTCACTATGCAATCAAAGCTAAAAGTGAGCTTTTTAAATATTTTGTTACAATAACTTCAAGAGAAACCACTAAATAAACTCCAAACGTGTATTAATCCAACTGCTACATAGTCCACGTCATACACTTAAGGTAGGCTAATCATCGATTCCCTGGATTTTTTTCCATTTTCATTTCACAATAGAATGACCTCATTAACTACTCAAACAAAAACAAACGATGTCTCAGCAAAGCAAACGATTAATTCAAATTATCTGAGGATTCTATTCCCCTGTAACAGTTTGTACTTATAACAATAAGGCGACCACCATACAAATGAAAGTGCATCTCTCATTTAGCAGGTAAACACACCTTTTGTTTATGCACAGCGGTTGAAATGGGAAGGTACGTATGTTAATAAGACGCGTGACCAGAATTGGCAGCACAACTGTTCCGAATAGGTATCAGCGAGTAAGAGCAACAGCATAACAAAATGTTAGAAAGATCTCCACAGGAAAGCAATGAGGGCCTTGGGTGTTATGTGTAAATGAATCTAGTTACGACACGCATGTCACGGCCTTTACACACAACAGAGGAAAATACAGTGAAACGAGAAAAGACATTCTGTTTGCATGAATTCTCTACTGGGGTTATCACTGGTGTGCTCTGTGAACCTCGCTTCTGCCTATGTCTTAATATAGTTCTCTGGTCTTTATAAGTAATCATATGCAAATGTATTTGACAAGTTTCACAGCGTGTTTCTTTAAATGTCAAACAAGGCAAGGAAGAGCAAATTTGAGGAGTATATAATGTGGGTGGTATTTGCTCAAGTAAAGGAACATGATGCCAGCTTTTATGCAAACACAACTGCAGTTAATAAGACCACACGGAAACCTACAACGTGATAGAGGGCAAAATATAATCTTGTCAAATAAAGACACCAGCTATATTTTCGAACAAAATAGCTCCGCTTGTATAGCATGATGCTAGCAATGCCAAGGTCATAAGTTTGACTCGCAGGAAATGCACATACCCCTAAAATGTATAACTTGAATGCACCGCAATTCATTTTTTAAAAAAGTGTCTGCCAAATACATGAATGTGATGTAAATCTTTAGTCTGTGGCCACAGCAGAGCCCCCTCCATGGACAGCAGCCCAGAACAGAGGTCACTTTCTTTTCAAGCGGCCACTATAATATTCAGCTGTGAATCTCTGCCAAAACACTTCCCAGTCATCTTTTAAAGACTATTCCAATCTGAACGGTCCAGTGGACAAGCATGAGTTCCAGGACAAAATGAAGTTTGTCATGTCTGTTATTCCATCACTTTCTGAACCTAATAAGTTTCATCATGGTCTGTCTATGGGGTTTGGGAGACCCCTTTTGAGAACTGATTATCAAGCTACAAATTGTCAATTTATAACACTTCAACCGTTCCCTATAAAAAATATAGCATTATTTCCCGTATATTAAACAAAGAGCAGAAATTAATTTTCACATGCTGGGATTCTCTAATTGGTGTTCACAAGGTCCCTTAAACGCAAAAACAAGTAGATTCAAAATCTTCTGAAATGTTATTACCAACGTTGGTAATTCATAAACTCCACTACTAATACATAATTAATCAAGTTCATTTAGATGTTATGCTGTTATTTTTCTGCCAAAAATAACTTCTGGAGACACTGTCAGTAAGGAACAGGCGTTTTCAGCCATCACAAAAATGACTAACAGGAATTGGCAACAAAATGGCAACATCTGCCCAAACCAGAGTAGTGAAATCCATCCAAATTAACCCATTTATATCTCAATTTTGATATTGTCATGAAACTAATATAATTTTTGGCTAAAAAATGGTGAGTTTCATATTTTATCCAACAGTCTACAGTATATTAAGACATTCAGGCAGATGTGATGATTTAAAAATGAAAACCACTCCAGTTTTGCCTTCAGTCAGTATTTCTGTATGTATTGTGGCAATTCCAGTCCAATGTCTGGTGAAAATAATTTTGAAGTGGTCCCTTAATTTTTCATTGGCTGTATATGATGGAGACATAAACTTCATAGTAAGAATGCCCCAGGTCATACTGGGTGTCAACTGCTGATTCTAAAAAAGACTGCATACAGATTTAATCTCCAATAGAGTGCTACTGTTGAGAACTTAAACTCAAGTACTTTCACTTAATTTCACGTTTAACGGTTCTTTCCTTTTCAGCAGATTTCATTATCAGCATGTGAACCAAACAGCAATGCTGTGAGTCTAATCAAGATGCCTCTTAGCATAAGACGCAAGCGTCATGTGTGCAAGAAGTGGGCTGCATAATTGATTTACTGTCTCCAAGTTTGAACTTTGTTTCTTATCTGAGACGCATGTGGCTTTACGGTCACTCAATCCATGTTAATCACGTATATTTCCTAAAATCCCAGCAGAGAACATTCTCACTTGGGCTAATCTCAGCGCTTGGGGAAATCTCATCATTGAGTAACATTGTTCATAGTCTGGCAGTAAATGACTGCTGATCTGATAACAGACACAAGGCTGACTTCTAAGAAACTGTCAATCAATTTTCTGTCCCTGTTCATATGGAAATCACACCTGAACATTTTTAATTTTTCTACAATTACAATGACAAAAGAACAGTTTAACTCCCCAATTATTCACAACTAAAGGTGACAATAACAAAGAAAAGTATACTGTATACATATTTTTGTATGCTGCTGGCAGTCATTTTACAACTTAAGTAAACAACTCTGGGATTTATTTTATAATGCACACATCTCTAAAATATTAAATAAAATTTAGGATTAGGGTTAGGTAGATTTACAAAAATATATAATATGCAGGATCAATATTGTCACTATGAAGATACTGCAAAACAAAGAAATATTACAGATTTTTATAGGATTTGAGTCAAGTAAAACCTGACCTCCAAAATGTAGTTAGTATTACACTGAAAAAAATAGGCTCCATAAAGTAGGCTATGTCCCTGATTGTCCTACATAATTTGTCCTCTTCATAGATTCTATTAAATACAGAATTTATATGTTATGACCTGAAGAGGGATCTTTACTACCTGGCCTTTTACTCATTAATTTGCTTATGACAGCACTGGACCTCAGCCATTCTGACAAATGAGAATCGATAGCATGTTCAATCTAGTAATAAACCCCATAAGAGTTCTATGTTTCAAAGTTCATATAACCTACAGAAAACTTTTTAGTACAAACGAACAAGCATAAATATTGTAATAACTTGTGGGTATTAAATATTTGATGAGATTACACCACAACAAAAGCCAAAAGCAATCAACTGCGATATACAATCAAAAAAGTCAAAAGTGTTCATATTAAATGGTTGGTGTAAAAATTAAGGCTATTTTGAATAACTTAGAGACATTTAAAGAAAATCTGTAATTGTGAAATGTTGTGAAAAGTCATACCAGTCAAAATAGTGAAACATCGTAAAACAAGACTGAGAACCGAATAATTAGATACCTACGTGATATATTTTTCTTACACAATTAGAAAATGTTTTAAGGCAAAATAATAATGAAATTCAATTAATTCAAGATATCACCTTTGAAAGTATTAAGAAGATTGTTAAAGGGATAGTTCACCCAAAAATGAAAATTCTGTCATCATTTACTCACCTTCGAGTTGTTCCAAATCTGTATGAATTTCTTTCTTCTAATGAACACAGAGAAAGATATTTGGTAGAATGCTTGTAACCAAACAGATCTTGCACCCCATTGACTCCCATAGTAGGAAAAATTACTTTATCATTTTTTTGTTCTGTTGAACACAAAAGAAGACATTTTGAAGAATGTAGGAAAGCAAACAGTTCTGGGGCACTTTGACTACCATTGTATTTTTTCCTACTATGACAGTCAATGGGGGGCATAATCTGTGTGGTTATAAGCATACTTCCAAATATCTTTGTGTTCATCAGAACAAAGAAATGTATACAGATTTGGAACAACTCGAAGGTGAGTAAATGATGACAGAATTTTCATTTTTGGGTGAACTATCCCTTTAAGATATATTTACTTGTTTTAAGGATGTTTAGGTATTTTTACTGGAAAGCAACAATACTGATTAAGTGAATTTTGCTGTATATTAGGAACATGTTGGTTGCAAAGCAGTTTGTGAGGCGAGGAAGAAAAATCCAATAACAAATGGTAACTACAGGTAGGTTTTACAAAACCAATGTGAACCTACTTCTCCTAGGTAACAGGACACCTTTATTTTGCCTTTCAAAGAACCCCAGAACAACAGGCAAGATTAAACAAAGACATATACTTTCCTCTATTAGCAGTTTCTTTCCACTTTCATACACCGGATGACTGAAAATAAGCCCCACACATTTTTAGGGTCTCGGTTTACTGCTGCTACACATACAACATGCCATTTTCTCAGCCAGTGATGTTGGTAAATCGTGGGCCTGTGCAATTCAATAAAGAGCACTTAAAATGCTGAGTGGCTCATGAATTATTCAAACAACATCAACCTTCACATCCACAGAGCCAAAGCCACATCTCAGCAGCGTGGGACCCGAGTGTCCGCTGGAGCGCAAAGGCTCACTTTCCAAGATCTATATAGTTCTGCACGCAAGAGCTGATGTGGCATAAAACAGGTTGTGATCTCCCACATGTGTTCACACTCCTGAGAACCGCACTCATCCATTGGAATCGGCATCCCGACGGGCCGCTCTCGCTACTTAAACACAGTCATTGTGGGAAGCGGATCCCATGAATTAATCAGCAGTGTGGTGGTCCTGCTGGCTCAGCTCACAAAACCCGTCTGACACCCGGTGACAGTACTAAACTAAGACTAGCAGCAGAGATGAGGAGTTATGTGGGGTGTTCCTGTGCCTCAATGAACCGTATTTGAATTGTGGGAGACCTTTATGCTTATCAGATGCTTACGTCCATAGAAACTTAAATAACACAAATTCCCTAGGATTCGGTCAGTTGAGCTACAGGAACTCTCACTAGACAGGGGAAGTTTTTCTATTTTTTTCCCCCATTTCTTTCCCTCTCAGGACTGCAAATGCAAAACAATAGAACAACAAAACACACAATGTGAAATACTGTTATGCTAGGATGACAATAATTTACATGAACGGATTAAAATATATATATATTTTTACTGTGAAAATGCTGCAAAGAACTATGTAGGTCATTTTATATCACATTAAACACGTGTCTTGTAAGTTGTCATGATATTTCGAAGGTTTGAATTTAGCATTGATATGCTTTTTTAGTTTCCTACCAATTGTTTCACTTCAGAGGTCATTAACCCACTGAAGTCATTTAGATTTTTTTTTGTGAATGGTGCAGTACAGTATGTCTTCTACAAGATGAACCTGAACAAGATAAAGCATTTTAATATAAAATTGTTTGTCTTTAGCTGAATAAAGATCATATACCTATTAAATCCTATTTAAATTCAAGTGACTTGTAAAGCTGATAACTAACTTATTGCAGCTTTTGAACCAATTTTTTTTTTAAATATTAAATAAAATATATATGTTTAATCTCTGATGTTTACTTGATGAGAGAGAAAAAAGTTCATAAAACAATGCGTTCACATAAATGTGCTATCAACACGGTTCTATCCATTTTCTGCATTGTTCATATAAGTCAAAGCTGTAGAAAAACCACAGTCATCACTGGAAATTCAGTAGCATTCAACAGTACCTCAGAAAGGTTGTTTTGGACTCTATGCCCACACAGTTAGCCCTATTATGTAAATTATACGTCCGCACGAAAGCAACACTTGAGGTAACTTTAGGCCAGATATCCAGCCACAGACCTAAAAGGTAATATGCCCATGAGAAAATCCAATTATGTAGTACAACTACTGCTCTTTGGTCTATTCTCAAATAGACACATGTCAATGAATGCTTTATCTCCACCACATGCCAAGGAGGCAATGTATCCATGGCAACAAGGAACACGTCAGATGATGGAATTGTCTGGCACTACGGTGGTGAGCGCTCTTTGACAAGAGCAAAGTTATGCCAAGGTTTGTTTTTCTTGTGAGTCTTTGCATACGTTTAATGAAAGTTTTTTTTTTTAAATAACCAAATACTCTTCTTCGCATCAACTGGGTTTGATTCATAAAGGCAACGGTCAAACTTTCCACAAAGCTCAAATATTTCCTTAACCACCTCATTAGGCCAGGCTGTAGGTGTTCTCTTATGCAAACACAGCAGGCCACCTGAACCCGACAGCGAGAGAATCGCCTTCATGAGGTTCTCGTAAAATGTCCTTCATCCCTTTTCATAATTCAGAATGCCTCTGGGTGTGGTGCTTAAGTAAGGTTATTGTTAGAGGATGTGAGATCTGAACATGACTTAAAGCCACACCTCCACCCTGCTGTCAGCTGAAGGATTAGTAAGAGCCATAACCCACCACATCTAATGACATGGGAGTCTACTCTTTGTGAATATTGACATGTGCATACAGGATTAAAGCAGCCTTTGTATTTTACCATATCGGATGGCTAATCCGGACGCTGTATATGTTTTACTAAGAGCGTAACATCGATTTGCCGACAAAATTCAAAGGATGAGAGGTGTCCTTGAGTCTTTATAAGATGTGACACAAAGTGAAGAAGAACAACTAGAAGAGGAGCAGAAAAGAGAGAAAGCTAGTTTTTAAAAGTAATTCTCATATACTGTAGAGTAGATTATTGTTTTCCTAGTATGCCTCCTACTAGTATGTTTTCCCTGGAAACTAGTTTATGTAAGCCCTGGGTTTGTTCATCACTCCTTGTCAATGTTCAACACATTAAAGAACTATGCAGGCATCGCAAACTCATTTCCATATATTTACATTAGAAAAAGAGCAGAGATGCTCTGAATCATAGGCGATGCTATAAGCCTTATTTATCTCTTTCATCTTATCAGTCTCAAATATGTGATTTAAAAAATCTGTCAATATTATTATATCATAACATGCGGTTATGGGAAGATAAGAGGTTACTGCACTCTGTATATTCTCATATAAATGCTTAAAGTTTGTTAGCTTAACATAGTGAATGCCAGACTGTCACGGACAACACAAGGTGGCAAGCAATAGGAAGCACTTAAAACAATCAAGTCAATCAATCAACTGAAATAACAACAATGGGGGTAATCTGACACATCAGGCATGAAGTGCCATTCATTAATTGTCAGCTACTGTCTAAACCCGAAATAAGACAAAAAGAACATTTTAATACAATTTGCATTTTTACCAAAAAATAAGGTGGGAAGGTTACTTAAAGGTCCAGTGCGGGATGTTTTGTATGATCTATTAACAGAAATGCAATATAACATACAAAACTGTGTCTTTAGATGTGTATAAAAACCTTACGTAATGAAAAGTTATGTTTTTATTACCTTAGAATAAACCAGTTGTATCTACATAGGGAGCGGGCTATCTACATGGAATTTGTTATGTTGCGCAGCCATGTTTTGTACAGTAAGCTCTAACGGACAAACAGCTCTACAGAGCGAGTTTCGTATATGTTGGTCTTCGTGTGTGTTTTTAGACGCAGCTTGCGTCATCACAGAGTTGAAGATGCACGAATTAGTAAGTCGTAGTACGAGAGGAGGAGGAGTAGTCGTCGTCTAGCTGAAGCAATTGATTGTTCTGTCTTGGAAGTTTTGATAAAATGGAGGACCATGCGTATTGTGCACAAGAGCCGACAGAGCGTGAATCTCTGTCATCAAAGAAGCGCAAACGTGATGCTGCCAGACGAATTAGAGACAAACGGCGGCAGAAATCCAGGATAAACATTGGTGTATCTATTACCAGATGGAAGGCACTGTTGAAAGACAAATGTTTTCAAGGCGACACCGAAGTTGCCTGTTTTCTGCTAGACTGGTGAGATAATTCAACATTTTCAATGTTTCCACTTTTTCAATGTTTACCAAACAACTATTTTGTTGAAACGGTAACGTTAGCATTTTATACAAATGGCCATATAACCTCCGAATAATGTTTTTCCGTCCCTGCGGTACGTACTCCGGTTGTTCCTGACTTTACAAAGGGGGAGACAAACGTCTACTAACTTACACCTAACTGCCTATGTCGCTGTCAGATCAAACGCTTTGAACAGCATTGCTATTTACGATTAGCTAACTTTAGTTACTTCACTACTCTCAGCGTGTACTAGATAGCACGCAAGAAATATATTTAATTATAGAATTGTAACAGTAACTTTCGCAATAGAATACATGTTAAATGATTAATTACGTTAATATATTGCCTTACCTTTGTAAAGAAACATCGTTGCTTGTATCACTGCTATCCGCTGTCTCAGTAGACGACATTTTTTTACTGTTGCGGCCACCGTCGTAATTCGAAAGGGAGGGGTGGGCAAATGACTCAGAGATTCATTGCAAAACTATAATACAACGCTAGTGGCCGCTGATTTTCAAGAACTGCGCCTTTAAGCTTTTCACACATACCCTAGATTGAAATAGAACAGAGGATGACATTGAATGGAGATCAGCTGAAGTGAACAGTGTTTTAACAATTAAACCAGCAGCGCTGTGTATCTAGATCAGTGTAACAATAAACACTGCATTTATCAAGACACAACAAGATTCATAAATATCCCTGGACAACATTAACATATATGGAACACTGACTGTGCATAACTATAGCTATAGTATGTCATGTTTGTTTGAGGACTTCGGCATCTAATTTTGATAAGTAGGCTACTGAAATAAATTATGAGCATTAATCGCATTTAACCCGAGAGAGTTTAGCAGTACACATACATAAATCTATGCTTCCATCTAACCTTAAAGAAACAGTACAGGCTTCAAGTAAGGGAATAGTCACATTTGTAATGAAATTGTCACATCCATAACAGTCCATATTCCTCATAAATTGGCACATGAAAATAAAATAAAATAAACTTAAAATAAAGGATTATTTTGTGGTTTATGAAAAACCATCCCTTCTTCATTTGTTGGGTATTATTGCTGTTAGTTTGTACATTTAAATTGACAGAAATCCTACAATCTCAAAAACATGCTTCCTTTTTTGTCAAATCCATAACGCATAATAAAATAAAAAACAAGTTGTGCATTGACTGATATGTTTCTGATGTCTGGACAACAGGGATTTAGTAAAATATAAGCAGATGATTCAAAATAAACACATTCTCTGAGAATTGATTTGACTGGAAATGTCACATCCATAATGCTGGAATTGCTCAGGTGGTTGATGTCAATCCAATTACGTAATACGTAACAATTGCAATAATTTAGCTTGGCACTACAGCCGTGGCCAAAAGTACTGGCAGTGACATAAATGCTGTGTTTTGAAAAGTTTCTGCTTAAGCTGTTGTGGTGTTCATTCACATTGATCTGATGCATTTGAAATAATTGCAGATGTCAATCCCATATAGAGAACCTGTGGTCAATCATCAAAAAGTGAGTGGACAAGCAGAAGCCCAAAAATGTTGTAAATATTGACTCCTTGCATAAGCATACATCATGTTCCCTAACAAAAGCTACACTCTATGCGGCGTTTCAAGCGCTATGGGAACAGTCTTTGTTCGACTGGTTGTGAAGCACGTGTGTCAAACATGCCAAACTTTTTTGGCTTTAAATAACCTCGGCAGGTGACGTGGCTAATTACACCAGCACCTGCAGGTTATAAATACGCGTGAACACGGAAGCGTCATCAGGTTTCTTTGTCTTCAAGGACCGCTTTGTGTGTGCATGTGTGTCTTACATTTGTGCAACAACAACAACAAAAAAGAGTTTAACTAAAGAGTTTAACAAAGAAGTCTATATATATATCGATATATAAAGTGTCTAATCACTGCCGAAACTTAGCCTTAGGTAAGGCTTTTCAGGCAGTGGGTCAGGCTGGTGCTGCCCTGCACACCATGGCGGTTCTGCAGGCATACCAGGCTGACCTGCTGGATGATGTGAGCACTGGCAAGGTGATTGATGAAACTGCGTTTGCAGAGCTACGCCAGGCCACAGACCTGTCTCTCCGTGCTACCAAGCAGACGGCCCGTGCCATCGGTCGTTCTATGGCTGCACTGGTCACCACGGAGAGACATCTGTAGTTGAACCTCACGGGCATCAAGGACAGGGACCGGGCGTTCCTCCTTGATGCCCCGATCTTGCCTTCTGGGCTGTTTGATGACGTGGTCAACACCGTGGTCACCATGTTCCAGGAGGCGAAACACCATGAAGAGGCATTTGTGAGGTATCTCCCCCGCCGTGCTCAAGCGTCTGGAGTGTCGGTCACCCACTCCGGACCAGTTCCACAGTCCCGACCAGGCACACAGTCTCGGGTGGGTCCGGTCTTCCTGAGGCGCGAGGCCATCAGGGAGAGTGTGGCGAGTCGCGCCCCCCCTCGCAGAGGCAGGGGAGCAGCCCACCGCGCCCCTCAGGCTGCCCCGGGAGTGCCGGACCTGAGGCGCCTCATCTCTTCTGAGAAGAGATCCCGAGACATGTGTGCCCGTAACTGTGGGGGTGTGCCTCCCCGAGGAAGGGTGCATAAAATTCCAAGAGAAATTAGAGGCTCCTCTTCGGCACCCTCACAGGGCCGCTTTGCAATCTCCGCCGCTACCGGCGTTTCGGGGATTAGCGGGTTCAAAAAGAATGCTAGATGTTCGGTTGTCTCCTGCCATATTTCAGGATGCCAGACATCTGGCATCCCCCCAACGAGACGAAGTGCCAACATTGATACCCCTTTCAGAGAAGCTGGCAGCGTAGAAACTACTGCCAGGTATCTCTCCATGGGTATAAAGAACCGTAGACCAGGGCTACAGGATTCAATTTGCATATCACCCTCCGCGTTCCAGCGGCGTGGTCTTCACGATGATTGTGTCTCACATTCAGTTGCACGACTGGTTCGTGAAGATTGATCTGAAAGATGCATACTTTCATATAGAGATCCTGCCACAACACAGGAAATTCCTGAGGTTCGCTTTCGGGGGCGAAGCCTGCCAGTATCGGGTTCTTCCATTCGGCCTTGCCTTGTCACCCCGCACATACACGAAATGCATGGATGCAGCTCTGGCTCCTCTGCGACTCCAGCGCATCCACATTTCCAATTACATAGACTGGCTGGTTTTAGCTCAGTCTCTGGAGCTAGCGCTTTGACATCGGGATGTCGTCCCAGCTCATCTCAAAGCTCTCGGGTTAAGACTCCACGCCACAAAGTGTTCTCTCCCCTACACAAAATACAACGTATTTGGGGATAATATGGGACTTGACCGTGATGCAGGCACAACTGTCTCCTGCACGTGTCGAATCTGTCCAGAGCACCCTGAGGAGCATCAGGCTAGGCCAGAAAGTGACAAATCATCACTTTCAAAGAGTTCTAAGTCTCATGGCGACGGTTTCCACAGTGATACCTCTGGGCCTCCTGCATATGAGACCGTTTCAGTTGTGGCTCACAGCCAGGGGGTTTCATCCAAGGGCCAACCCCCAGAGGCATATAAGGGTGACGCGCCAGTGGCTTCGCACCCTTTCTATGTGGTTCAGACCTCGGTTTGTGACTTTAGGTCCCACTCTCGGTCCGTGTTGTCGTCGCAAGATGCTAACGGCAGATTAGGGGTGGGTGCGGTCTTAGATGGCCGTCCAGCCCAAGGGATCTGGAGAGGTCATCTTCTCGATTGGCACATCAATTGCCTCGAAATAATGGCTGTATTTCGGGCCCTGAAATACTCCCTCCGGCAGTTACGAGGCTACCATGTCCTAGTGCGGGTGGACAACACTTCAGTAGTCTCGTACATAAATCACCAGGGCGGGCTGCGGTCGCGCCACATGAACAAACTGGCCAAGCAGATCCTGCCCTGGGCAGAGGGCAAATTCCTGTCCCTCAGAGCGATTCACATCCCGGGGCATATGAATGTGGGAGCAGACTTCCTGTCCAGACAAGCTGTGACAAACGGGGAATGGAAACTCCACCCCGAAGTAGTAAAACAAATTTGGGAAAGATTTTACGAAGCAGAGGTGGACCTCTTTGCTACGCAGGAGACAGCACAATGTCCCCTCTACTTCTCTCTGACTCATCCAGCTCCCCTGGGTCTGGACACTATGGTCCATACGTTGCCCAGACTGTGACTTTACGCATTTCCTCTGATAGCTCTGCTCCCGGGAGTCCTTGCGAAGGTCCGTCAACAGGGGTCTCGCCTCTTATTGATAGCTCCCCGTTGGCCAACCAGAATCTGGTTCTTGGACATAGTATCCCTCCTCGACGACCCGCCATGGGCGATCCTAGTCAGGAGAGATCTTTTGTCTCAGGTGCAGGGGACAGTGTTTCATCCCCGTCCCGAGCTCTGGAACCTCCATGCCTGGCCCCTGAAGGGCACCAGCTGAGAGGAGCTGGGCTTCCACCTGATGTAGTAGAGACTATTCTAAGTGCTAGGGCTCCCTCCACTAGAAGTAGCTACGCCCTTAGATGGAGCGTTTTTGACAGATGGTGCATCGCACACCATGCAGACCCAATTCACTGCCAGATTGTTTCAGTGTTTGAGTTTCTGCAAGAGAAACTGTCCTCAGGGACAAGCCCCGGTACTCTCAGGGTTTATGTGGCCGCCATTTCGGCCTGCAACGCCCTGATTGATGGGGTTTCTGTGGGAAAACACCCTTTAGTCACCCGCTTTATTCGTGGAGCGAGGTGGCTGATGCCTTCTTCTAGACAGACAGTCCCTTCATGGGACTTAGTGATAGTGCTCGAGGGTCTGGTTAGCGCCCCTTTCAAACCTATGGAGTCAGCGCATGTCAGGCTTCTGACCTTTAAAATGTTTTTTCTAATGGCAATCACCTCTCTTAAGAGAATCAGAGATTTACAGGCGCTCTCGACCTCGCCGTCCTGTTTAATTTTTGCCCCTGGGATGGTCAAAGCTATTCTGCATCCTCACCCTAGTTATCTGCCTAAAGTTCCGTTCTCCACTGTGCATCCAGTTGTTCTTGAGGCCTTCTGCCCACCGCCGTTCACGACGTCGGAGCAGGAACGATTACACCTACTGTGTCCAGTACGTGCTCTTCAGACTTACATCCACCGCACTAGCCAGTGGCGTAAATCAGAGCAGCTTTTCATATGCTATGGGAGCCGCAACAAAGGGGCGGCTGCCACCAAGCAAACAATGTCACATTGGGTGAGGGATACTATTGCTCTGGCCTATGAGGCGTGCGGTCAAGCTTCACCTCTAGGAGTCAGAGCTCATTCAACAATGGGGGTTTCATCTTCTATGGCCTTAGCAAGAGGTGTCCCCTTGCAGCAAGTGTGTGATGCGGCGGGCTGGTCCTCTCCGCACACATTTGTCAGATTTTATAGTCTGGATGTCCATGCTACTCCAGGCTCACGTGTCCTGGAGTCTACATCCCAGAGTCATATCTGAGGCCTCCTCTCGGATTGTGCACAAACGCCACTCAACCTTGGGGGGTCCAGACACTTCCAGTGCGGCGGCGTTGGTATTCTCGTTCCCATAGCGTTTGAAATGCAGCATCGAGTGTAGCTTTTGATAGGGAACATCTCGGGTTACTTGGCTGTAACCCTGTTCCCTGAAAAAGCGGGAACGAGATGCTGCGCCTCAATGCCGCACTGTAGGCGTGCCCGGACGTCCTTTCAGACAAAGTTGGAACCTGATGACGCTTCCGTGTTCACGCGTATTTATAACCTGCAGGTGCTGGTGTAATTAGCCACGTCACCTGCCGAGGTTATTTAAAGCCAAAAAAGTTTGGCGTGTGTGACACACGTGCTTCACAACCGGTCGAACAAAGACTGTTCACATAGCGTTTGAAACGCAGCATCTCGTTCCCACTTTTTCAGGGAACAGGGTAACAGCCAAGTAACCCGAGACGTTTTTGCCAATAAATGCCTTTAAAACTTAAGATATGCTAACTTAATATATCCAGTATACCGAAGAAACATGTGGAAAAATAATCTACAAATACAGAAGCAGCTAACTTTGCAAAACACAAAATTAATGTCACTGCCAATACTTTTGGCCATGACTATATTCCTTTAGTTTCACTTAAAAAAATCACTTTGACCAACCAATTGGTCTGCATTGCAGTTTGAAAAGTAACATGTTTTCCTTTTTGTCTCCCCTTGCATTAAAGAAACCTTCTGCACTCAATGAAACATATATTGCCTAAACACATCGACTGAATTCGCCATTACAGGAGCCATTCTTTTGCTGTTTTTGAAGCTTTGATTATGTGTTTTGGGTGTTTAACAATGGATGTTCATGTTTCTAGTTTCAAAAAACGCTTTATATTTCACATATTTCAAGTCTATTGTTCACCGCTGTCCCTCTTCTAACAAAAACGACTGGATTTCTTCCGGTCTATATAAAATCCCTCCTTCCAAAACGCTCTGATTGGTAAAGCTGACCAGGTCTGTTGTGATTGGTTCCCCGCTTAGAGCATGTGTCTGAAGATGTCCCACCCATACCATATCAGCGAGCTTACGCTTCTCAGGCTGTTAATTGGTCGGTCCCCCTCTCAGTGCACGTGTATTCATAAGCTTTGGCTTTTAGCAATAAACAGTAACAAATTGGGATCCAAGATGGCGTCCGTCCTGCTAGGTTTGCTTTCGTTGTACTCTGCTGCCAAATCTACTTTTAACAGCCAGACAAAACTATTTTAAAAGTTGTTACGTGCGTATATTTCTATAGGCTAAGTACTTAAAAGTGACCCTTGGAGTTTTAATTATGAAAAGTACTGCAGACAAAAGGAAAGAAAAGGAGATGACGCGTGCCTCACGTGTGTCTGATAGCATAAACTTCCACAACTATGTGTCTCCCGGTGAAACTCCCTTATCTACTCCGCTTCCAGAGAGCCCTGGTAAGCCCCCTTCAAAAAAGGGCAAAGCAGAACATGACGCTGTGATCGCCACTCTTTCTCAGCTGATTAATGATTGATCGGATGCCCTGGAGAAAATGGTGTGAGACAACGCTCTTAAGAATGAAGGTCTAAAAAAAGCGGTGGATATTGTATGTGCCGAGCTAAATGACATAAAGGGAAAGGTTGGCCTCTTCGAGACTAGAGCTCTGTGAGAAAAGAATAGCCCACCTGGAGAGATACTCTCACCGTTGGAACTTGCGTCTGTATGTTGTACCTGAAAAAGAAAAAGAAAATGTTTGAGCTGAATCCATCCGTATCCGTGTGTCCACCTTTCCAGTGGAAAGTAAAACTCTTCCAGATGGGATTGACACTGTTCATCGCATTTGGAAGAAACTTTCAAACACCCCAAGGCCTCGAGCGATCATCATCCAGTTTCCGTCACGTGTGCTGAGAGATGGTGTGTGGAGAGTGTCGAAATTGTCAGAGTTTCTGCGGGCAAACAGTCTTCGGTTTACTGAGGATCTTACTGCCTTTGACAGGGAAAAGAGGAAGCTGCTTTGGCCAATTATTGAAAAGGTCTGCAAGAAGGGGAAAGGGGCGTATTTCGTGGGCCACCGTGCATTCATCGAAGGGTCTGAAATTAACCCCGTGTAAGCTTGTTCTTTTCGTAATTTTATGAGACTTTTTTCAAGTTCTGTTTTTTTATATGGCACAGGACACTTTGGCGGCTGTAAACTTACTTGATTTAGCTTTGTTGTCAGCTGCATCTGCGCTTTCTACTTCAGTAAATTCTAGATTATTATTCTCTGTTCATTGTTAAGAGTTCTATTTGTATGTCAATTTCTGTTATTTCTCTTAATGCCAGGGGTTTAAGGGACATTACTAAGCGGAAAGCCCTGTTCTTGTATGCTAAATCCTTTAAGACTGATTTTGGTTTTTTTCAAGAGTCGCACTCCGTTGTTAGGGATACTGCGTTTTGGAAAAACCAGTGGAACAATGACATTTGGATGGCTCACGGTTCAGAGCATTCAGCTGGAGTTTTGATTTTGAAAAATCTTTTTGTTGGCGACATTTTGCACCATTTCAGTGATCCGAATGGGCATTTTTTTGCTTTTTGTCATCTGTTTGAACAATACTGTGGTAATATTAGTTAATATTTAAGGTTATAATGGCTCGGTTGAGAATGACTTGCTTTTTGAAGCGATAGAAGGGAAAATTCTACTGTGGCTTAATACATACATCTTCAGGTTTCTTTTTTTCAAGACCTAGAGCTTCTTAATGGAAACTTAATTCTTCTTTGCTTAAGTATGACCAATTGAGGGCGGGGGGGGTTATTTCTGATTAATTATTACTGGATCAAAGTGCAAAAAGAAAAAGAAGATAGTGTCAATTGGGAGCTTCTTAAACACAAAGTTAGCAGACATGTTAGAGATTTTGGTAGTCATTTGACTAAACTTAAAAGACAGGAAGAGAAGTTGGTTATATCTAAAATAACGTCTCTTTGTCATAAAATGCAGGAAGGTATGTCAGAAGCTGAGCAAATAGAACTTGCTGATTTGCAGATTAAGTTAGACACAATTTATAAATATAAGGCAGAGGGCTGTTTTATTCGCTCTAGAAGAAGATGGCTAGAGCAAGGAGAACAAAGTACAGCATGTTTTTTTAGAATGGAAAAGAATATTTCTAGAAATTTAACTATTAACTCCTTAAATGTTAATGGTACCCTTACATCTGACCCTAAAGAAATCAGCTCATTTTGTGCAAACTTCTATTCTACTCTACAATTCTAAATATTGCAAGAACTCAGCAGCATCTTTCTTCCAGTCTTTGGAGAATGTTAGGTTACTATCATATGAAAATAAAATAATCTGTGATGGTGATATATCTATTGATTAAGTAATTGAATCTATTGAGGCTCTTAAGAACAATAAGTCTCCCGGTACTGATGGGCTGACAGCCGAATTTTACAAAGAATTTGTTAAAGAGTTAGCACCTTTTTTGCTGAAGACTTATTTGGAAAGTATTACTTCGGAAACACTCCCACCTACCTTATCACAAGGGTTACTTACTTTAATACCTAAACCTAGGAAAGATATTCTCTTGATTGACAATTGGCGTCCAATTTGTTTGTTAAATTGTGATTATAAGATATTAGCTTTGTTACTGGCAAAAAGACTCAAATGTGTAATGTGCTCTATAATAGATGTAACTCAGTCAGGCTTTAGCGAAAGAGACACATTGCTAACAATATTCAGTAATTGTTAAAGTTAGGAAAAAGTTGAATTCTTGGCTCCAGAGAGATCTGTCCTTACGAGGAAGATCTCTCCTTGCCAAAGCTGAGGGTATTTCTAGATTGACTTACCCAGCTCTTTCTTTGCATGTCGACAAATCTATTTGTGTAGAGGTGGACAGGATGCTTTTTAATTTCTTATGGAAACACAATAGACATTACATTAAAAAATCTGTGGTCATAAACAGTTTTGATCAAGGGGGTCTTAATTTTCTTGATTTTGCTTCTCTCAATAATACTTTCATGATTAATTGGTTGAGGCAATTCTTGTATGAATCTGGATCCTTATGGAATGCAATTCCTAATTATGTTTTTTCTAAGGTTGGTGGTCTCCCCTTTTTGTTGGTGTGCAATTATAATTTCTCTAAATTGCCTGTTAAATTATCAAATTTCCATAAACAGGTGATTTTGGCCTGGCATTTAATCTACAAGCACAACTTTAGTCCCCACAGCTATTTTATTTGGAATAACCAAGATATACAGTACAAAAACAAATCTTTTTTTTTCAGATTGGTTTAACAACAATATTCTTTTGGTTTCTCAATTTATAAATTCAAAGGGTTACTTGCTTTCTTATTCTGAATTTCTTTCTAGATATCGTATACCCGTCACCCCACGCGACTTTGCTATAGTGTTGGATGCCATCCCCAGTGGAGTTATTACACTTTTAAAAAACTCAGCAGATTATTTACATTCTTCTATCTCTTGGAAAAATCCATATGAAACAGCAATAGGAAAGATTTGTTTTTTGTCCAGTCCCTCTCTCAGAAATAAAAAAATTAGGCAACTCTTTCAGAAAGAAATAATTACTGTCCCCTCTGTAATATTTTACTGGAGCAATTCTTTTGAAGATATCCGTTGGAAAAAAGTGTGGTCTTTACCAAACAAATATTTAATTACGAATAAGGTTAAAGAGATATATTTTAAATTGCTGCATCGGGTTTACCCTGTCAATCTTTATATTAAAAAAATGCTTCCTGGGGTCAATCCTCTCTGCTCCTTTTGTGGTGTGAAAGATGAGTCTGTTTGTCATCTCTTTTGGGATTGTATCCATGTAGTTACTTTTGGGAAAAAAATTTGTTTGTTTGCAAGTGCTTCTATCTTGGACAATTTTTCTTTGGAGTTTAAAGACATCTTATTTGGTTTTTATAAAGTTTTTTTATACATAAGTGCACATTTTTGTCCATTAAACCTTTATTTTTTGTAGAGATTTGAAATGTTATTTGGAAATAATAATAATGATAATAATCATTATTATGATTATTATTATATTTTATTTTATTTGACTATTATATTACTTTTTCCTCTTCGTTTGTTCTTTGTTTTTCTTTTTTTACTTATACTGTTTCTATTATCTGTTATGGTTGTTATTGTTTATTCTGTTTTGAGTTTAAACGAATAAAAGCGTACAAAATAATAATAATAATAATAAATAAACAGTAACAATGGCGTCAATTTCACTTCATCTGTTAAACACATGCGGATCGATCGAAGGATAACAGAGCTCTGCTAGTACATGTGCAAACGTCAATCTTTGTTAGAGATCGCAATTTTTTTCCTACTATGGCAAGGGAAATGACACCGGACCGATTGGGTCAGACCGGTTATATTAATTAACACTAATAACAGAAGCGTTAGTTTTGCCTTTTTATATTGGAACTAAGTTGGATAATAAAACAAGCAGAGTGACTAGGAAACATTTGCAAGCAGGACTTCAAAGCACACACACACACACACAATATCAGTGCATTACACAGAACAGCTTTCACAGCCGATGTTAAAGTCATGGAAGCTGTTATTTGACCATTGGTTATCTTAGAATGTGTGTAGCTGAATTCTTATTACCAGCTGTAGGACTGTGATGAAAGTGAAATGAATTAATTGCGCGGCTCAGTTAAATGTTTACAATCTCTGAAAACCAAACACTACTCCAGCGGCTCTTCTCTAAGGAAGGCCTCGCCCCTTTTTTGGCGTATTCCTTTGGGCAGAGGTTTTTCAAAAACTCGAAATAGTGACAACATTTACCAGCCATTCTCTGTAGTCCTTGAAAAGCGAATTCTGTTAAAGACAATATCTCGCTTGGCATTGAACTTTGAGCTTTATCTTTTTGCAGATATTGTTTATGCTCTAACAGCAACATTACAAACTAACTAAAGTTTGAAAATTGCCATCAAGGGGAATGGCCGCTTTAAAACTGTGAAAATGTTTGCGCCACTCTTGAAGTTAAATGTGAATGTGGTAGCAAGAATGCACGCAAAGTTCAATCAGGCAATTATACGCTGAAGCAAAGAGCCTTGAAAACTGAAGAAAGCAAACAACAAATTTAAAAGGCTGTATTTTTACTGAAATATAGCTGAAGACTATTCGTTGTTGGATTGCTCAAACAATAAACAATGAATAAACATGAGAATCTTGAATAATCAACAAATATATTACAAACCCGATTCCAAAAAAGTTGGGACACTGTACAAATTGTGAATAAAAAAGGAATGCAATAATTTACGAATCTCATAAACTTATATTTTATTCACAATAGAATATAGATAACATATCAAATGTTGAAAGTGAGACATTTTGAAATGTCATGCCAAATATTGGCTCATTTTGGATTTCATGAGAGCTACACATTCCAAAAAAGTTGGGACAGGTAGCAATAAGAGGCTGGAAAAGTTAAATGTACATATAAGGAACAGCTGGAGGACCAATTTGCAACTTATTAGGTCAATTGGCAACATGATTGGGTATAAAAAGAGCCTCTAAGAGTGGCAGTGTCTCTCAGAAGTCAAGATGGGCAGAGGATCACCAATTCCCCCAATGCTGCGGCGAAAAATAGTGGAGCAATATCAGAAAGGAGTTTCTCAGAGAAAAATTGCAAAGAGTTTGAAGTTATCATCATCTACAGTGCATAATATCATCCAAAGATTCAGAGAATCTGGAACAATCTCTGTGCATAAAGGTCAAGGCCGGAAAACCATACTGGATGCCCGTGATCTTCGGGCCCTTAGACGGCACTGCATCACATACAGGAATGATACTGTAATGGAAATCACAACATGGGCTCAGGAATACTTCCAGAAAACATTGTCGGTGAACACAATCCACCGAGCCATTCGCCGTTGCCGGCTAAAACTCTATAGGTCAAAAAAGAAGCCATATCTAAACATGATCCAGAAGCGCAGGCGTTTTCTCTGGGCCAAGGCTCATTTAAAATGGACTGTGGCAAAGTGGAAAACTGTTCTGTGGTCAGACGAATCAAAATTTGAAGTTCTTTTTGGAAAACTGGGACGCCGTGTCATCCGGACTAAAGAGGACAAGGACAACCCAAGTTATTATCAGCGCTCAGTTCAGAAGCCTGCATCTCTGATGGTATGGGGTTGCATGAGTGCGTGTAGCATGGGCAGCTTACACATCTGGAAAGGCACCATCAATGCTGAAAGGTATATCCAAGTTCTAGAACAACATATGCTCCCATCCAGACGTCGTCTCTTTCAGGGAAGACCTTGCATTTTTCAACATGACAATGCCAGACCACATACTGCATCAATTACAACATCATGGCTGCGTAGAAGAAGGATCCGGGTACTGAAATGGCCAGCCTGCAGTCCAGATCTTTCACCCATAGAAGACATTTGGCGCATCATAAAGAGGAAGATGCGACAAAGAAGACCTAAGACAGTCGAGCAACTAGAAGCCTGTATTAGACAAGAATGGGACAACATTCCTATTCCTAAACTTGAGCAACTTGTCTCCTCAGTCCCCAGACGTTTGCAGACTGTTATAAAAAGAAGAGGGGATGCCACACAGTGGTAAACATGGCCTTGTCCCAACTTTTTTGAGATGTGTTGATGCCATGAAATTTAAAATCAACTTATTTTTCCCTTAAAATGATACATTCTCTCAGTTTAAACATTTGATATGTCATCTATGTTGTATTCTGAATAAAATATTGAAATTTGAAACTTCCACATCATTGCATTCTGTTTTTATTCACAATTTGTACAGTGTCCCAACTTTTTTGGAATCGGGTTTGTACAATCTAAAATCTTACATTAAGCATTATGTGCATGTTTTTTATTTTACAGTAACAGATGACAATTTCATTTCATTTAACAAATACTGCAATTTAAGAGTAAACCAAAAACAGCACAAAATCTCACAACCACAGCAATTTCTTAACAAAACAGAAACTTTACTGTATACTTGACCCCCGCACTGTGCCCATCATCAAACTCTGTCAACAGACATCAAATGGTTCACAGAAGTAGTGAAACATACAGAAAGTTTTTAGTGACCTCTTTCATTTCACATAGCAGGTGGGAGGACGGTCAACCAAATCACTCTAATTTATTCCTCACTTAATGTCCTACTGCTTTAAGTGGATTTAATGAGCTCTACGGTATCTGATCACATGATCACTCCGTCCACCACACTCGATGCTGACTCTAAGCTCTCGACTTTTAATGCGATCTCACACGGAGCCGTCTAATCCTACCTGTGTGCATACCTCAAAGATGCCAACTCAGAACGCGGATGCTGAGCGGATGTGTGTTTTACAGGCAAAGATCAAGGAGGCACTCCACTAATTACGATTGCCTGCTGAGGGTGTGAAGGTGAGAAAGAAAAGCTAGGGTATAGAGTTGGGGTAGAGCGAGCTAGATGCTTATTGTGGGAGGAATGTCAACACTTGACCTCTGCATGGACAGCCATTACCTAGTGTTACACATTTTTGGAGCCATAACAAGCGTTTAAAAACTGTCCTGCTTGTAATAAGGATGGGTACTGTGGTTGTCAAAAATGCCTGACTTGGATAATGCCTCGAAAAACATGATTAGTTAAAACTGGATTACATTACACTACTACACAACAGCTCTAATTTTCCCCTCTGAGTTTACAGATTTCACAGAAAAATCACGTAGTGCACGATGGCAAAGACATTTTAACTGGCAATACGAGTATGTGAGTCCTGGTCTTGTAGGTTACAGTTTTAATTGGTTAAGTTCTCTGGGGTGCCTTCCTGGAAACAGATTTGACATTTGCTTTTCAGAGTTTGGCATTTCTGTTTGTGCAAATACAGTAATTGGAAGGAATTTACTACATTAGTAGTTGTGAAACAATAGTCGAGAAAGCCACTGCCCGAAATTCACTGAAAAACTCAGATTGCCCAAGTTACTGGCCTGTTGCTTTGTTTGTTACTGCATGTGTCAAATCGGTTTTCTCATTGGGGACGGATTAGGGAGGGGTGTCTGGACTGTTGTGGCACATGCAGCCCACAGTGGTAAATAAACTGACCGTGGGTGGTTCAGGGTTATTTGGGACGTAAACCCAGGGTTTACAATGCCCTTGGACAACATATTAAATGATTCAGCTAAGGACTTTTCAAACAAATTATAAAAAAACCCAATACATCAGCACTTACTCTATCGGCATCCAAAAAGTCTAACAGGTATGTCATCACGTGCATGCATCTTAAAGATGTTTATGCCAGATTTACTAACAGTTGCGGCAGCGCAAACGCTTCTTTTGTCGTAAAAAAAACTACTGTTGGTATTTACTAAAGACATGCAGCGAAAATTTGAGCTGAAAATGCCTGGACACAGCTGTTTTTGTGGCTGACTTTATTGCATATGCATGCAGCATTTGTAGGAGTTTCCTCTTCAGATGCAAACTTTATGGAAGGAGAGTAAATGAATTGCGCAATGCGATTTACTGAGGTTTGCACCAGTATTTGTGGCTTTATTTAACACCCAAAAAAGCATGTCTTAAATCCTGCACAAATTTTTGTTGCTCTTGGTAGCGTCGGTCCTAATGGGAATGAGATATTATTATTACATTATGTTTTTTAAAGTGCGTCTTGCAAGTAAATCACCTGCAGACATTTTCACTCCCATCTGCGCTTTGTTGAAATTGCGCTCTCAGGCCATTTTGCCCTGTTTAGTAAATCTGGCCCCTAAATTGTAAATGATCATAAAAAAACTTTGGAGATAACAAGTACCCTGTTCATGAAGATATGGTTATTGATATTCCCAACATACCTTCCCTTAAAGTAAGAACATTCACCCCTGACTGAAAAAAAACTATTTCTTTATGCTGTACAGAGGGGAGCGACTAAGGCAACCAATTAAATTTAGAGCAAATCAAAGTGCTGATCACCAAGGATTAGCTAGCTTGCTTTCTTGTTTCACTGTTGAAGATCTGTATCTAAATGGTAACAATGGCTTTGTTCAAACACTCAAATGTGTGAGCCCCATACAAGAAAGTTCCGCTAAACTGTAAGTTTAGCAAAAAATTTGTCTTTAATTTTAACAACGACTATCATTGTTTGGCATTAAACCATAGTAAAAGCAGGCAACTGAGCGAGTGCTTTTAATTCCCACCAGTTGGGCTTTAAAACATCTACAATAGAGAATCAGACAAAGTAGTCTAACCATTTTTGACCCTGTGACAAATGAGGTCAATTCAATAATTTTCATCCTTTTCATGTTTTCAGCATAATATAAACATACTCATACCGGAAAAGACCAAAGCCGAACAACACACATGTATTTAAAGAACCAAGACCCAGATAAGCAGAATAATTAGTTTTGGCAGAGACAGGAACTTCCTTTAAAATTACACAGTCTACCCCGATTGTTTATTTGTTGTGAAAATCCAATTCCAATTCAATTTTGAGCCTACTTAACTTTCATGAGCTTATTCTTATAAATGTTTTAAAAAAGTGTCTGAATTCGATGCACAGAATTCTAGATGAAAGACAAAAAAATAAACAGAATCTCAGTGGGGGAAATGACGGTGTAAACAAACCTATTCATGACAATCCTTATGTATGTGAGTGAATGGACGCAAACACACACACACACACAAAATAAATAAATGACTGTGTTTGTGTCTTAATAGGTAAGACAACGTAGTCTCTATCTAGTAATGCATTGACACATCAGTCAGGTTAGTGCATGAGGAGACTGAGATGAGACCTAGAGAGCAAACAGAGCTTTGCATTAAGCATTTAATTAAACTCCAGCCTGGTGACACCCTGCATTAGTCAGGCTGCCGAGATGCCACTGAGATAAATGAGGTGTGGATTTTTTAAACTTTGTTCATGATAACTTCTCATTAATACTGAGCATAATTAATGCTGGCATTCAGCGCACGAGATCCACTAATTATAGAGATGCCTCTTTACACACACCTGATGAAATATGTGCAGCAGAAGAAGAGTCAGAACTGCAAGGCATCATGGGTTGGCAAACGATCATGCATCTCATCTCTTCCAACACCAGGAGAATTATGTCTCAACGGCAAAAAGGATACGGTCATGTTTTGGGACAGTGATGTCTGTTGAAGAACAGTGCAAATACTGCCACGGGAAAAAAAATAGAAACCATTCCAAATCTTCATTTAAACGGCATTTTTAGCTGTATTGTGGCCATTCCTGTCATGATCCTGCCTCACCTTGTCATGCTTTTCTAGTCTTGTGGCAGGATCATGACAGTCCCACGTGTTTTGTGTAGTAGCGCATGGTCATTGTTTGTTTATGATGGCCATGTGCTCTCCTGTCTCGTCTCTTGACCCCGCCCCCTCGTTTAGCTTCCTGCCAGTGTTTCATTCCCCATACCTGCCTAGTGTAATTATCCCTTGTTAGTTCCCCTATTTAATGCCCTGGTGTTTGCTGTCCTGTGCGGTTTCGTTTGGTTTTGTAGATGTACTTACCTCATGTCCTGGTTCTTGAATCTCTAGTTTTGCCCATCTCCTGTTCGGCTTTCGGCAGAGGGATGACAACGTGCGGGTTTTCGCCTGGGACTTCCTGGCCACGCCATGGGGATGGACTTTAATGAGACAGAGCTCTTTAACTGCTCTTTAGCTCTTTAACTGCTGCCCTCGGAGACGGAGATGGGCTTCCACCTCATTGGCCTCTGTCCCGGGGGACTGTGCCATGGCCGTCTTGTCCTTGGGGGACTCAGCACCGTCCGTCCCGAACCCCGCAGATCCTGTTCCACCAACCAGTCTTCGTGGCAAGCGCGGGAGGAGGGAGTCATGGTGGTCGGCAACTGGTGGCTCCTGCTCTGAGCCAGCCATGCTCATCATGACAGTCCCACGTGTTTTGTGTGGAAGCGAATGGTCATTGCTTGTTTATGATGGCCATGTGCTCTCCATTCCCAACACCTGCCTAGTGTAATTATCCTTTGTTAGTTCCCCTATTTAATGCCCTGTTTGCTGTCCTGTGCTATTTCGTTTTGGTTGCTTTGTTTCGTTTCGTTGCATTACCTTGACTAACAAACATACTTACCTTGTGTCCTAGTTTTGAATACCCTGTCAAGTCTAGTTCCTGTAACGTGTTTAGTTTTCCTGTTGCTCTTGTGTTTTCCCCACTCATGGGAAGTCTTTGTTTTCAAGTTTATCTTTGTGCAGTTCTCATTTTACCCCCATTGTGAGCTTTTGTTTTGTTTAAATAAAGTTTAAGTTTTTGTACCCACTGCCTGCACTTGGGTTCTCCTCCTTGACGATCGTGACAATTCCAGTGCAGTGTCTGTTGAGTTTCAACAAAATCAAACCTCAGGAGTGACAAAGTCATCCAACAGCAATGAGAAAGACTGACAGCATGACAAGACACATGAAAACTGTGATTAAAACCAAGGTTGTCACATACAACTATTCACAAGGAAAAACTAAAATTAGAGATGCACCGATTGCAATTTTCTTTGCCGATTTCCGATTTTATTACAAGTGAAACCTGCCGATTCCGATTTTCTATCCACAAACTATAATTGACAGTATACTGTATATAAAACCATAATAACTTTTCTTCAATACACATTTTTTCTATTTTCATTGAATAAACGATTGAACATTACAATTTCCCCAAATTTCCCTAAATGCAGTTCTCCAAGCTCATTAAATTACAGAATCTTCTCTTTCCCAAACAACTCTTAAATTGAAGAACTCTGTGACTGAAAAGAAGTACAAATAATAAAATATAACTAAACATGTCACTTAATTTACCTTTTTCATTTTTGTACTCATCTCACAAAGGTCTAAGATAACTATAAAATACTTCAACTTTATTCTCGTCTGTTTCTGTTTATGAAACTAACATTGCTTTATTTCATTTTTTCTGAAATGTAAAATAAATTGTCTTTATCTTGTGTCTGTAGGATTAAAAGAAGTGGGTTGATTTTTGCTGCAACTTCAATAAAAAAGTTAAAATCTTATGAGTGAATTCTACTCTAAGCATGTATATGTATGTGCAGTTTTTTGTGTTAGTAAAGAACTCAATCAGATATATATCACATATATTGGTTGATTTATTCACTTTTTTATATTTTGGATTTTTAATAACAAGTAGAAGTCGTGTTGAATGTCATTTTACCTAGGTGAAATGACCACAGTTTTAACGTAAGACAAGGAATCAGGATGAATGGAATTTACGTTTGTTTTACACAGAGAAAACGACTTCAATATGAGTTTAGCATGATGCTAATAGCATCACTGTTAGCATACATACCCCATGTAGACGGAGCAGCGCGAGATGAACTACAGTCTGTACAGTACATGATGCGTGTGCACGCGCGTGCAGTCAGCGGATATGAGAGAAGCGCGTCAGTCAGCAGAGACTCGCGGTCCGGTGGACCCACATGCGAGTATAAACGAGCCGTGAAAGACAGAATGTGCGCGCGCACGTTTACATGTTTACTTGCGGCTTTGAGTGTACTGACGGCTGTGACGTTCTTGCCCGCATCACGAGCAACAGAAGATCGGCTTGGAATCGGCGAGACGTGAGACTGACCGGCCGGTCACCGGTCGGGCCGATCATAAGAAAAACCGGCCGATTCCGGTCTCTGGCCGGTCAATCGGTGCACCTCTAACTAAAATTGTATTTGAAAGGGTCTCTTAATTTTTTTCCACGGCTTTATGTCCTCAATAAGATATCTAGAGTCTTACTGTATCAAGATAGGTGTAAAAAGAATTACATTACAAATATAACTGATACATTTGCATTGACCATATAAAGACATTTCCTTAAAAAATGAATATTTCAATAACTGCAGCAATGACATTTCACTCACATTTGCTTCAAGTTGCATGTTTTTCAAGCATGAATGCAACAAGACCTTCTAATGTTTCAGAACAGACAAATGTAGAGGAATCATAAACTGCTTATAGCGCTCTGAACCACATGTTCAACCAGCATTACAAGCAAGCACTGTCTCGTCTCAAATGCAATAAGACCCTCTTAACATCTAGTTACAGTAACTCCACATTCAAAAAATGCTACTATTGTGTCTATTATACTAAATCACAATGTCAAAAAAGGTTGTGCGGTACAGCGATTTCACTACGTGTTAAAGTGCATCAGTGTCATGACGGACACAAGTGTTGCCACTTATAAAAACACAGCAATATTTAATAACCAAAATAAACAATTCATCCACCAAATAATAGTTGATTATCCTGCAATGATGCTAACAGCAAGCTACCTGATTTATAAAAGGACTCCGGTGGCCAAACCATACAGCAACTTTACAAGCACATCGATATAAAATTGTGCACTCACAGGTGTGCTTTTACAGTCCTTACACCATAGCGTCACAGGCTGCTCATCCAAACAGAATTTGGATTGAGAACGATCCGCTTCATAAAACGCTGTTATGCATGCCGGTCAGCCTCACTGCTGATGGACCTGCATAATTGACTATTGGCCAGTCAAGCCCAGTTATGCTCTAATGTGCATCGCCCTTGCATTGCAGTTGACACAAATTCAACATTCAAACTCAGTCCAGCATCTGCAGAGATGTTAGCAGGACGGTTTGATTTTATTAGTTTAATAATAAGTTGGACGGGGGAATTTTAACAAGCTTTATCCACACCCGCGCGTCTTCCTTTGGCCAATCTGATTTTAATTGTCAGCATATTTTGTGTGGCAGACCTGTTATGCTTAACAGAGAACAATTAGGGGAAGAGACCGCTATGACAAAACCTGCTACAGGATATTAACTACTTATTTCCGTGCAGCCCCACGACTGCAAATACAGTATGTCGCTTAATAACTTAATTACAGGACAAATTGCCGTTTGCTCCAGAAATGGTTTCGTTGTGAAACAACGTCCTGCGAAAGGATGAAACATAGCAGTGGAAATCAAAGTCAACGCTAGCAGATAAATGTATTTGGGACAGTGTCTGCTCTTTTACAACCAGACCCCAGAATTGTCAGCGTACTCTTTATTAGCTGAGCTCACAAATGTCAAATCTATATACTGTGCACTGTCACTAGTGCTTACCAGTCGTTTTTCACTGGCGTGCTTATGGCCTCTGGAATCCCAGATAAACAGGTCATCATCGCATCCGGGCCGCTTCTTTCATCTCTGAGGTCAAAGAGCTTATTACCTCTCCGAGAGGTTAATAAATAACAGTACTCAGAACGAAACAATAAATAAATAAATAGAAAAATACTGCCGGAGAATGACTAGCCCCCGCTCTCACAAAAAAAGTATGAATTGCTTTTCCCGCTCGTGACCTTCCGCAAAATTATTGCTGTCAGTGGCTAAGTGATAACTCCTTCAAATGGTTTTGTTTTAAAGAAAATCAAACCGTACATAATTTCTATGCTGGCTACCTTTCAATAAATGCATCGCCAGCTAGTGTTCCACCTCCAGCCTGGCTGTCTGACGCCTGTCATTCAGTGTCAGGAAGTTCAGGAGCCACACTCATAAATCATTAATGTCGGAGCCATGTGGCTGTTGTCACGCTGAGTTGTTCCCTCTAGGGAAAATATGGTCGCCGGTGACTCGTGATATTAGAGGAATTGGCATTCTTCATCGCAAGACCCGTATAGATGTGACCGTCAGACCCCATCTCAACTTCATATGGGCTGTTACTCAAAAAGAATGAGGTGCTAATTAGAAAATGCAGACTGAACGGCAGGGTGGAGAAATGAACTAAGGTTAACAGGACTCTTTGATATACAGTACTTGTATGAACATCATATAGTAGATGATAACCTTAGGGAATGAAATGAAAATGTTTCAGAACAGGCAAATTTAATGTATACAAAAACATTCCTGAACTTGTTGCTCTGCTTATGCTCATACTGTAGGTGATATTATTTCTGCTACTGATTTTATGAATTTGGTTAATATTTATAAACCTCAGGCACTGCTGTCAAGCTGTCTGGATTCTGACAATGCTGTTTCTATAGAGTATGTATTTTAGAGTATGTGGCATTGCCAGATAAAGGTCAAAAATCTATGCGGTCTTTAATTCCTGCCACTTTTTAGAGAACATACAGGCCTTACACAGACTTTTATTAAAGAAACTGTATCTTTCATCCAGATTTTCTGGGTGGGTACTATGGAGTGGTTCTGATAGCTGTATTTTAACATTCACATGTAGATCATTTGACTATTTCTTTACTGGAAATACAGACAGTATCAGAAAAATAGCCATTTAGGGTTAAGCGTACAGTATATATTGCTGCTGTCCTTCTGAAACCAAAACTTGAACTCAGTACATTCAAGATTTGTTCATTGTAAAGCAAACTGGGCTGAATGCCCCTTTTCCTTAAAACTGTAAAGTATTTTATGGTTTATTCCACTTGTATCTAACAGATATCGTGTCATCTTATTGCAGCCCCCAACAGCTCATCTTTTGATAGTGCCAAGAACAGCTAAACTAACTGAAAGAAAAACATTTTTTAGCTGGCGCCCAGGCTTTGAAATAACCTTCCTAGCAACATTCAAAGTCCAGATTACCTAAATCATCTGTTTAGTCAGGCTTCAGGCATCTAATACAGCTGAACTAAGTTGTTTGTTTTTTTCCATTCCTCTTTTCACATATTTGGACACCCATCCTGAGGTACACTACTCTAACTTCTGTCATGCCCTCCATCAATCTCAACACTGTGCCCCATCTGCCATCCCAGAGTCTCATTTAATGTCAGCCAGAGCTCGTCTCCATCATAAACTCTCTACATTGTTCCTATTGCGTTTCATAAAG
Organism: Triplophysa rosa; assembly: GCF_024868665.1. Classification (NCBI taxonomy): domain Eukaryota; kingdom Metazoa; phylum Chordata; class Actinopteri; order Cypriniformes; family Nemacheilidae; genus Triplophysa; species Triplophysa rosa. The sequence continues at coordinate 8,420,348 of NC_079905.1, read as the reverse complement.
TATTTTAGTAAGCATTTTTACAGTAACTCAGACACATAGTGAATAACATTTAATACGCACACATTTTTTAGAATATGTAACAAATGAGGTGGATTTCAAAAGGTTTGGGTCCTTCCTAGGTTTTCCCTAATCTACCTACACCTATACCTACATTAAAGCAGACATTATACATTTCTCTCATTTTGGCTTTGCATCATTATTATCAGTGGTTCATGTGACACAGAAATGGGATCCGTTTAACCTACAACAATCAATATGGCACCCCGTTGTTGCAGTTTTGACTGCTATGCACTTAGCTTGTTAAATATCATAAATAAAACATGTGGACAGCATTTCAAAACAAAAACAGCATTTTCCAACTCATCTAATGGCGATGTGGGCTTAAGAAAGGTTTTCTTGTCAATGTCACCGCTGGCTGCTCTCTGGGGGGGGTTTTGAAGACTCTGTTCTTTGTACTGTATACGTATTGTGAAAAGTGCTACACAAACAAATGTAATTCTAAAAGTAATCTGTAAAGAGAACAAAATCAGTGACTTTACCTTATTTACAACCTTTAAGAAGTGAATAATGGCATTTTACCATTTTTCAATTTTTTTTTCAATTTTACAATTAAGCAGTGACAGATAGTGTAGATACATTCATAATACGCTTGACTAATTCCTGATCATATTTATCGCATTCTGTTCTACCTCTCAAAACTTGACTGCCGATGACAATAGATGACAATAGCTGTACAAGCTGAACTAAATGAAGGGCACTGAATAAGGTGTAGGCCTACTGTGTATCAATGAGCGCTGGCACTTTGGAACGCCTGCGCAGCCATACAAAGTTCAGTCGAGTAGCCGTGTTTGGCCAAGATAAAAGCCTGTGCGCAGAGTACATAATCATCCCGTTATGATAAAGCCCATTGTTTACAATTGTCCATTGTGACTAAATTATAAAACGGCAGCAGATACAATATCTTCTCTTCACTTGAGGCGCAACAGTGAAGCATCACAAAGTTATTTCTGCTTATCGGTGAATGGGACAGTGTCCTCGCTGCTCATTGAAAGGTATGTTTTGACTCCATGCAAACTCAGATGATGGGAGAAGGTTATAGAGTTAGAAAATGTTTTTAGGGAACGGAAAGGCAGCAGCAAACATAAAGAAGAGTGCCAGAGCGGCATTACATTCTGTTGCATAAGTGCACTTCAGTGATGTTGCTGGCTTAAGACAAGATTCATTTATTAATTGGGGTTCTGAATAAACTTTATGCTAGATAATTGCCCACAATCCAAACCTACTGCGAGTTTAGTGTCAAAATGTGCCGCATGGCTGCAGAACAATCTTTAACATTTTGCTCAGAACAAGGAAGTGCTCCGGAACACAGGGCAGAAATATTAATCTTTATACAAAGTCAAAGGAATTGCTCACAATTCTGTCATCATCATCCTCATTCAAACCGGTATGACTTTAATTTCTCTGTGAAACACAAAAGAAGTAATTTTATTGGTGTACTGTTTTCACCCGTTTCCATGCAATAGCTTCAAAAGGATGCAAAAGATTCACTAAAGTATCTACAGTAAGTTGTCCATAACTTGTGTGCTCCAATCTCTATTCATTAAAACTGGATAAAAACACCAGTACATTGAGGACGAGTAAATGCGTACAGATAATCCTTAAAAGGTGCTAAGAGCTATTCCTTTGACTTTGAAACTGTCTGGAAAACCAAATAAACAGTAACTTTACAAATACAAAATGTCAATATAAGCATTTGAATCTGCTTAAATCAGCCGAACTCCATTTCTCCACCCCAGATGACCCGAGTGTCATGTTGGACAAAGATGTTTGATATTCAAGGAGTTTCCTCCATCTTTGACAGAATATTGTTTACATGCAAAGCAACCTCTTTTGGCTGATAGATAATCGAACTGTTCGCCAAGGGCACGGCACTGATGAAAACTAAGCAAGGGAAGGAAAATGCCTTTGCCAGTCATGAGCTGATTTGAGGCTTACACCAATCTAGATTTTTCTAGCCAGTGCAGCAGTCATAAAATGAAGGCAAGTATAAAGTAGTCAACTAGTAGCAAAAAATTGTGTATTAACAAAAACATGGGGACATATATTTACCTTATTTGAGCGTTGTGTGCACGCCCATGTGCCTTATGGCTCGTGTTCTCCTGAAAATCATTAACTTGCATCACATAAATCCTTTCATTTGAAAACTAATTATTTGTTACTGTAAGTATATCTCACATACTGAACAGCAAAAGCATGATGCTTTTCAACTATAAGACGATGGATTTGCTGTAGTTTCCTTAAACCACATTTTCATAGAGGAATAAAGGATTATATATGAAGATGAGTGTCTGAAATGTCTTCGCAGGATTTTTCACCAGAGACTTTTACATAGTATTGTATCTAACTCTATGAGCCCTGAGGTCATTCAAACCCACCAGCATCAAAGCCATCCTGCCATCAAACCCCTGACTATGAAGCCACTTCAATCGGAGTGGCAGTTATTCTGCCAGTATCCCACAGTTTGGAGAATGGACTAGCAGTGTGCAGAAAGGAGTCTTAAGAGGGTTGTCTTCAAAGACACTGTCCTCTGTCCTGTCTCTTCAACATCTAGCTACTGTTCAAGAACACTGAGGTCAGAGACCTTTCCTCGAGGTTTGGATGGCCTTTGACATTCAGGTTGAGTAAAGAAGTACTGGGACCAAACCTAGGACGAGCATTGGGGAAAAACAGTGAGCACAAACACTACAACATGAAACACACACAAATTCTTTAAAGTCACCGTCCATGTCTGATGGCCTTTGGACTAGCAAAATCTCTGAATAAACCTGCCTCATGATGAAAACGCAAGGCATTGGCAATTCATTTAAAAGATTAGTTTAGTAAAAGTGACAATCTAATTGCCAAACACATAACCAGGGGTGTATTCCTGAAAGCAGGGTTAACTTACCACCATCTTAACCCAAAACCTGCTTACCCTGATCATGTTTGTTCATGATAAGAGTTAGTTCAATCAACCTCCCGAAAGATACCCAGAGTTAACGCACGCTCACAGAAACAACATGAAGACATTGTCAATGGATCACAGAGTTCACGAGTCACCATGGATACGGCCGGGAAGCTTAAAGTTTTTGACTGTAAAACAACGTTATAAATCAGAGGTGTTTTCACAGAAGACTTAAATCTGCATCAGTGTATAAGTGTATATAGTGCGGGATAAAAATCATAAAATAAAATAATTTAAGTTATGTGTTTATAAAACTTTAAACGCTATAAATTAATTATTTAATTAAGTACAGTATATAAATATTATAAAATATATGTATAATATTATAGTATAAAATATTTTATACTATAATATTTAAAATATATACTCATCATGGCTATTTTTGTTACATAAACTGTAGATTTGTTGAGATGTTTGTAACTGTTATTTTAACGTGTCTACCGTGGTATTTTACCAAAATTGTGTTGTGTATATGTATTTGATCACATTGCTAATTTTGAAGGCAGTATTAAACCTTTTTTTTGTTCTTTCTCTGTATGTTCCTTAAAAAAATCTACCTTTATTTGGTTTTCTGAAAACTGACTATGCATTGTATCAGCTTTATTTGCAACAGTTGCTGATGTAATCATATTAATGGAGACTCTTTTAATTCTAGAAACTACATTGGTCATAATTTTGGAAAAATTTGTGTAATGCTTTTTAGTACACTACACTATGTATGATAATTAATTTGCAGCAGAGGATGAAGGTCTGCTGTGACAGAGGTAGAGGTTTAAAATGTTAGGCCCAGTCACATGTCCAATATATCATGCAACCTATATATACTGTATATCCCTTTCAAATACACATACATTTGTTTTTTTGTTTGTTTCTGTTGACTTTGTTTGCTAAAAGGCCATGGCTTTCCAAATGTTAAAAGAGGTGGAAACGGCCTATCCTGAAAGTCTAATTGTAATTTGGAGAAAGGCCTTTAAATTGTAACAATATCCTCAGATGAGGAACGATGCCACACAGAGAGCTGAAGTAGTAAAGGGTGATTTTAATGAGTCCAGGCAAACTGAGTACTGTTCAGGTATTCTTTGAGTAAACAGCCAAGGGAACAAAGTAATAATCCAACAAATAACATCCACGGAATTCACAGGCAAAATATAATCCAACAAATAGCACCCACAGAATAGGCTTGTGCAAGCTAATTCAAAGCGAGTCCAATGTAGCGCATAAATTAAGTCAGAATACAACTAGACTGGACAATTAACATGACAAAACACTGGGATTAAATAGAGTCCATGGGATGGGGTTCAGATGGAGTGTAATGATGATCGTCAGGTGCACGGTAATCAATGAGGTCAGAGGGGTGCAGTGCATGATGGGAAATGTAGTCCTGGGGTTAAAAGTCCGGTGACAGTGATCATGCGTGATGGGGAAGTGGCTTTTGTACAGGGGGCATGGCTGACGAAGGCGGGGCAAACGTTACATCAATACTAAACTGTAGGAGGAGGCTGAGGATCAGAAAGACAATTTTAAGGAATACAGTTAGTATGAAAAACCTTAAGTCTAAGTTTTTTATGTTTTTTCATGTAAATGGATATAAAATTATAATAAGAATTTAAATATGTGAACAGTATGCAATAGGTGATCCCATTGGGGGTCACCTAATAAAGCCTTGGAAACCTGCCAGCCTGGAAATCGAACTTGCAACCTTTGAGTTTTAAATCTGGCTCTCTAACCATTGGGCCACAACTATCTTTGACCCAATGCATCAAATATTGCCTAATAAGTGGACAAGAGTAATGATATGCAATTGCTCTGGAGTTAAAATACTTCACTATTAACATCCTTTAACTGTTGGAAATTGTAAGGTGTATATATTTATCCAGTGATATTTGGAGATGTTTTAATAAACCTAATTCAAAGTATATACAGTATTTAATATAAATACATAACGTTTAACAATAACAGCTCACATTATTTTATTTAAAGATTATTTCATTTTAAAAGGTTAATGATAAAGTTAATAACACAATTAGTTGTGAATGCTGAATTGCGATGGGTGAGATTGGAAATGTAATTGTAATATTGTATTATTGTAAAATTATAATATATTATAGGTAATCTGTGCTTCCACGCCCACTTGACACTCATTAAAAGCGCACACATGCGCAGACAACCCCTAAAGCTTAGTAAAATTTCCTTAAAATGAACTAACCCTGGAACATAACCTGCTCCGGAGCAGGTCAGCTTCAGGGAGTACGTTGCTATGGTTACTTACATACCCTGAAAGTTATCTCCGTTTTTGGAACCGAAAGTTGAGGTTATCAGCTAACTAACCCTTAAATTTACCTGGTATGTCACATAACCAGCTTTCTGGAATAACCCCCAGGGTCCAAATTTAACAGCAAATGCAAGTACATTTTGGGGGGCAAATAAACAAAGCACAGTTATTCAAGACCTACGTTGGTAACTTTACCAGGAACCGCAACATATCAGTGATAGTCTGAAACTGTGAATTTTAATTAGGAAGAAACCCTGTTGCAGTTAAAATGAGAGGACAATATCATTCAGCATATCGCTAATACTAAACATATGGACAATACGCTGTTTTGGTAAGAACAATTAAAATACAGTACTCTTTGAAGCAAGAGTACACGTGTTGTGTTTATTTATCAGCAACTGACAGGATAAACAACCACGAGCAGCTTATTTTATTATTATAAGTAGCTTCAGCAATAAACTCTCACATTATTCAGCTATTTTAAAATAAGGTTGTTTCTTACATGTTTGCTCATTCTGGGACAATATCCCCACAGATAAGTCCAGTTTGGTCACACGTTCCTGCAAGGTGTTTGACTGGTTGGACCAATTTGCCTCAAAGCAGCGCTGCACAAATGATTGGCGTATGATATCAAAGAACCGCGAAAGCTTGAATCACATGGAGCTGTCGAATCGCTCTTGCGGTACTTTTTCTATGCAACAAGACAAATACATTCAAACAACAACATAAATATACAATAAAACAAACAGCAAGATGGGTTACATAAAATTATAAAAAAGTAAAAATAAAATAAAAATATATATCCACATGCATGTATACGAATATATACACACACAAACATAAATACTATACAATCTTATAAGTACTACACCACAAAAGAGTCTTACAAGCAATTATATTTTTAGAGTTTCTTGCTCTCGCGGTATTGATTAGTATGCGCTGCACTGCATGATGTCGAACACATCTGACTATGGTCACTCGGTAGGCAATTGTCACGATTTGCGTGGACAGAACCCAAGCGCAGGCAACAAGGGGTTAACACCAAGGGAATATTTAATAAATAACAAAAACGAAACAAAAAACCCACGATGGGGTAAACTTAACAAAACAGGAAAATGAACAGGACGAAGACTGATATACACTAAACAACACTAAACATCACTGGACAAAACTAAACCAAAAACTTACTAAACTTGACGGAGAAACTAAACAGGAACATGAACATGAAAACCAAGAGCGCTCGGGAGACATAGAACGCAACACATGAGCACAGGACAAAGAAACATGAGGGCATTTTAAAGGGAAGACAAATGAGGGATAATGACACAGGTGGGAAACATTAGACACGGCAGGGATCAATACATGAAACGAGAGGGGCGGGGCCAATGACGAAACACGAGAAAGAAAGCACATGAGATGTCAAAACATAAACAACTCATGGCTTTCTCACAAAAAACCTAAGGGCTCCGTCCCGATCCTGCCACACGACTAGAAATAAAGAACCAGGAAGGCAGGACCATGACAGGCAATACTTGACTTGACAATGCATCTTCTTAAACTAAATCATGATGTATCTTTACATATTTTTGTGGGAAATAGAATTGGTGAATTGAATGAAATCAGAATTTTGATATTACATGCTTTAATACTTTTTTCTTGAACTTGGGTGAGCTTCTGTAGATTGCACACGCACCTCAAGACTATTAAATGATTGACCAGCCCCATTCTGCTCGCCTAATGGCTGGAATACACTACAAGACTTTTAAAATCTGAACAGATTTTTTTTTAAACTAGACATCATACAATTGCAGACTTTTTGAAAGTTAAAGATAGAAACACACTAAGAGATCAAACCTGCAGACTGGCACAGACTTTCTGCAACAAGTCCAGACTGAAAATATGGGCAAAATCTGAGCAAGTCTTGTAGTGTATTCTAGCCTTAAGCTTGATTGTGTGAACTCAGGTGTTAGACAAATAAATATATAAATAACAAATAAATAAATAGCCGCTAATAAGTGTTACACAGTGAGAACTTTAAAACATTTTATAAATAACACCATTTTAGTGTCTTTTACTCACAAAACAAAAAGTAGATACGAACATTCATACTTTTATTAGTACAGATGTAACAGGCTGTTTAAAATATAACACTTTGTAACATCTTTTTGCCATATTCCGTTCAGACTGTTCTGTTCAGCAATCTGTCCCTCACATTTATCCAGTGACGGGCTATTTATTTTCAGTTAAGAAAGGAGTAAGTTAAACTGAGAATGTGAAACATGAACTTACCTCACCTTAGCATTTAGACTTGTTATAGCAAAGCTCCCCTTTACCACAGGCGATGCTTTCAAGAGTAAAATTTACCAAGATTCTAAGAAAACACTTTCAGCTTCAGTTTTTATGTGCCTGTGATAAAAATGTTAGGCCTATTTTACTCCAAATATCTGTCACACTCTAACCCCTAATGACCCCTTAACAAAGCACATGAATTTAAAAAAAAATCTGATATTCTTTCACCTACTTTGCGTCAGACCTCCATCTCACTTCTAAAAGTTGAACTTTTAACATTCTGTACCATTCGATATGTAGTAAATGATGAATAGTGGCTGCCATGCTCTCCTGTGGCCCGGCCAAAGATCCGATGATGTAAGTGTTGATGCGTGCTGTGGGCTGAGGCATTCATCCATGTGAGGTCCCAAATGCAATGTAGAGAAAGGGTCCTTCTTGCTGCTTGGTTTCAATAAATTATTTTTTGCACTAAGAAGAAAGTTTTGAGTTCTACAACTTACAGTGTGATGTTACAGTACAATAAACTCAAAAATATTGAATTTGTCATGTCATGACCCCCTTAAATGTTAGGAACACAAGACTAGACTTTTAGTGAAGATGCATATGCAAACTATGCATTGTAGCCACATCAAATCAAATAAAAAATTCTTCTTATAAGTGCTAAAGACTGGCATCCTGCTTCCTACAGTCAACCTAGCCCTTACTGGCTGTATATAATGAGCCCTTAACCAACAGCTTTGTAGGACAAGAGAAAAAACAACTGGACAGCGATCAATAGTAGTTTCACACAGTGCTGTGAGAGGTCAGAGGTTTCATTTGGATTGTATGTCATGTGACTCGGAGAACGAACAATCATCTGACTTAAGTTCATCAAGCATCAAAAGGTTAGATCTAGCTTTCCACATTGAACAGGATAATCAATAGACCCGGGTATGTTTAGAGTAATGGTCACTCAAAGCATTTGAATTCGTGGATTGAAACAAATGAAATTGACTTTTTGTTAAATAAAATGAAGCTACGGTGCAGTTGTGAACACACAGGTTAATAGCAGTTTTCTGATTCAGTCATACTTAAATAAATGGATAAAAATAAAACTTTAATTTGTTTTATGCTACATAAGAAACATTCAGAAGACACAATAAGTGAAGATGCACACAGCAAATTGCTAAAATGTTTTATTTTATTAATTATCATTATTATTATCATTGTCATTATTATTATTCAAGTTTAGATGTAACAGACATCTTTGCCATCTTTGTTGAATCTTTTTTGCATGTAAAAACCTACCACACACAAAAACAAAAGGAAACAAAAAATAGTTAAGGTGACAGCTGAAAAAAATCCTAAATCATCATCTATGCACTTTAAATGCAGCAAGTGTAAAAACAATAACATTCTAAGAATAATGGTTAAAACATTTACATATTTATGCCCTTCGCAGTGACCTTGGCCAAACGAGCTTCCAGGCTCCATCAAATAGTCAATGTTTCAATATTGCCAAGACCTTCACAAAATAGGCAAGATCTCTTTCATTTATTATAATGCAGTACCTGTACTTAGCATGCTAATAACACATTTCATCTTCCTTCCTTTGCAATAAACAGAGTAACTGAAGTGCAAGCATTAACATTTTCAAATTAAAATGAAAATTGCCATTAAGAGAAAGAAAATACTAAAAAATAAAGAATTCCTTATGTTATTTAATACCCGACTGGATAAATGGTCTGGTGAAAAGCGACGATTTAAACAATATCAGTTATTTTTCAAGAGGCATTTGCAGTTAAGCAGCGTTGTAAGGCTAGTTTCAGAGAAACATACAGAAAGCAAATTGGAGACATTGAGCCTGAATCTCTCCCCAGTTTATATAAATAATGTCTGCATTAAATCAGACCAGGTCCAACTTATTGAACCCATGAAAGAGGCGTGTAGGACAAGTACAACAAAAATGCAGGCTAAAGTTGCAAACAAAACCAGAATCTGCCAAGGGAGTCCAAATAATTTCTGTAAAAACATGTTTTTCTTTCCCTCCATTAAAATAAAATGGAAAGCTGTAAAAAATATATAAACGTCTTTGTAATATGCCAAGCTGTTGACTTGATAAATAATGTCTGGAATTAGAGATTATTTCTGAGCTCATTATTATTTAAAAATAGACGTTTTTAAATTGTTTGGGTGGACGGTCGTCCACTCTAGATAATAATTCGCAAAAGAAGCATAGAGCAAAACACAGATGGGTGAAACTAGACTATAAATAATAATGTTATGTCTCTTTGAGACAACTGCTATTGAAAGGCACCAGAAACACCTGAAATTATTTCATCAACACTACACTTTGAACAAAAATTCAAAGGTGTTTCCAATTCCACTAATGCCGAGCACAGAAAATGTTCTGGGATTTAGAGGTGTCATAACATTTTGACTCACTGGATGCTATTTGTGTTTGTATTGTAGAGCTCTGGCTCTTAAAAATAACAAAATAAAGCACAGCCTGATTGGCTTCCCTTGAAGCATCAGAAGAGCAGAGAAACATACAGGAAGACTTCAGTCCAATACAACAAGCTACTTCATCAACTATGAAGCACAAGTACATGAAACAGAAAGAGACAATGCTTGGAATGAATAGTGCCCTTTGGTGGCCAAAGATAAAAAACGTAGTTCTTTTGTTTAATGTCCCACCTTTGGAGGAAAGGAAATGTAATAGGAAATGTATTTTGATGTCTTACTGTTTTCGTGGAAAAAAAAAGAGTTTACTATAACATGTGTTGCTTCATTACGTTGTTTGCTACATTTGCAAATGTAAACGTTTTTCAGAGCCGAGCTCAGGGCCCTTATTCAGATGCAATGTTGCATATCAACATTTCATGTAGAAAATACTTTGTACAATATCAGGCACTGATAATATGATTTACTATTAACAACCTAGAAAAAAATATTTTTTATTCCTTCCCAAACTTCTAGAGTAATAAGAATTGCATCCCAGCAACTAAGGCAGCAGCTTAAAAGTTTTGATGACTCGAGTTACGAAATCCTACCTCTGAAACCAAACAAACACGAAACCATAAGACATTTAGTATAATGTTAACTAGACAGAAAGACTTAACTAATGTTGTCTATTTCAGCCATACACATTCCCTGAGGATGCTGGATGTTTGTTTGAGGACGACGATCATTTATCCTGTTGCCATAGTGACAGACGGCTGCCACGTTTTTCCTATGTTGAGCCACACATGCAGAAACATCCTCATTGTTTTTCGTCAGGTAAGAGAACTTTCCATGAATGTGTGAATACACACCACAACAATGAAACAAACAAACAATAATTAAATTTGAGTAGATGTACCTTGCTTGCTGAACTGCCTTGTCGAAATTACTTATCTGGATTAAAGAAAATATATCTAGAGAGTAGCTACTTGTACCGATTTCTTCAAAAGCAGTTCAAAAGTTCTTAAATGGAACTCATTTTTGTCTGTATGAGAGAGAGAGCTCCCACAGAAATGCTATGCTGATTGAAGTTCCTTCCGTTGGTTGCTTAGGCACCATGATCCATCTTGGCACATTTTGAGCAAAAAGTTAAATGCATCCATGTCGTACATTGGTTTCTTATTGGGTCTCTTATTGGGTTTCCTCACTGCTCTAGTTGTACTAGGACTGCAAGTAAACTAGGCCATAAAGCTCATTGGTTGGAGGGGTTGCCGTTTGCCTCGGGGGCTGCCCGATGGAGGCCTCGCTGGATGTGTGTGGTGAAATCGTACTTATCAGTGCAAGCATGCAGGCAGATACTGCACTGGAATGGCCCACCATCGCCATGGCAACTCATGTGCAGAGCGTAGAGTACCTCGTCCAGGAAGACGATGCCACAGTGGGCACATTTGCTGGAGAGATCATCCTGTGTGGCCTGATCCACCTTTTCCGGTTTGGCGACTTGCGAAGCAGAACTGTCCTCGTCGACGTCTTCTTGCCGTTCCATCTCCTGTTCTGAGATGGGCGAGGCACGTTTCTCACCCGTGGCTGTTTCCTTGGCAACGAGGGCCCCGTTGGGTGTCGGACTGGGTTTGGAATGTTTGATGGCCAGATCGAGTGGAGTGTCGCTCTCGGGTCCAGCAGGGGGCGGTGGTGGAAAATGAGGCGGTAAAGTGAAGGTGGGGTAAGGCACAAAACTTTGGCACGGATTGGGTAGGCCGGCCACGTGGCCCAAGTAGTGGCCCGGGTTGCCTGGCACGGACATCTTGTACTTAGTCCAGAAACGCAACCAGTCCGCTTCATTTTGCAGGTCGCTGTGGAGGAACGGAAGGCTGAAGAAAGGGTATTGATACTTTTCGATAGGGCTCCCAGGGGGTGAGTAACTGGCCTGCTTGGACGGACGCATGTACTTCTCGATAGGGCTGCCCCGCTCTGAGCCACCCTTACCGTCCCCGCTCTGGGGTCCCGCACTAAGCCCGTTCCCCTCTGCCCCTCCGTCTGCAGGGCTTTTGTGCATATGCAGGGGAGGCATACGCTTGTGGATCTCCAGCGTCTGGTTGACGAGGAAGGCATGTGTGGATCGGGGACTAGGATGACTTTTGGGACCGGAGGGACCGTAAGCTTCGTACTTGCCCAGCTGAACTTGGGCCTCGGCACGTGACCCATCGGATCCTGGCTCCTCAGACCTTCTCTCTAAGGGGCTGCCGTTGAGACGTTCCTCGCTGTTCACGCGCTGCTGCTTGGACCCCACCTGCTCAGATGGTACGGGTTCAGGGTTGAGGCGCTTGCGTGTCCGTCGCCGGATGATCTGCTCACCGTTGTTTTGCTTGATAATGTTCAGCGGTCTGGGGGTCTGAAACAGAGACATGCAAATGTTCATTTTCTGCTAAACTGAAGTGATACAATTCAACAATATAATAAAACGTTGAACCATGGTTAAATTGTGTTTTTACTTTTTTATTGTCAATGACCGTGATATTAAAAACCACGATTATCAATACTGTGTTAATTCTACATGTATGATAATATCATAAATAATTCTGCACCCGATTAAAGTTACCACAACGATAACCATGAAGTGAAAAATCTGATACTGTGACAGCCCTATATGCAACACAAATGTTAAAACCACCAACACAAAAAAATAAGATTAAAAACAGGCTTGCGCTTTACCTACGGTAATACAAATTATGAAAGAGCAATCGTTCCGTGTAGTTAAATGTGTTTTGTCATTTTCCTTTATGTTAAATTACTTCCTACGTTCCCAGTTTAATATGCAGAGGAAAGCGAGCCATAGCCCGTCTTTCTGAAAAGTGTAAACAGCGGCGCTATCAAAACATTGCCCTGTTTGTTTGATCATCCTAACCGGCCAAACAGAGCAACACTGGCTCAACCAACAGTGTGAGTTCGACCGACCATATGAGATGAAGCATGTTTAAAAACCATTAAAAATCATCAACCATTAAACGGTCATTATTTCTGAAATTCTGTGTTGTGATGCTAGAAACGGAGTCCTTAAAGGGGTAGTTCACCCAAAAATGAAATGCAGAACACAAAATAGGGTATTATAAGGTATAATAAGAATATTGGTAACCAAACAACGGCGGTACCCATTCACTTTTATTTAACCAATGCAAGTGAATGGGTAGCGCCTTTGTTCGGTTACCAACGTAATATATAATAAAGTTGTATATAATACAATAATAAAGTTGTTCCAGACCTGTATAAATTCATTGTTCTGCGGAACACAAAGAAAGATATTTGGAAGAATGTTTGTAACCAATCAGTTCTGTGGCACACACTATGGTGGCCAATGGTGCCTCACAACTCTTTGCTTTCCCACATTCTTCAAAATATCTTCTTTTGCGTTCAGAAAAGCAAAGAAATGTATGCAGGTTTGAAACAACTTGCAGGTGAATAAATGATTACGGAATTGTATTTTTATTTTGCGTGAACTATCCCTTTAAAGTCCTTAAATAGGTCTTAAAAAACAGTAGTCAGAGACGCTATGTCAAAAATATCAGATTTGTGATCATTCGGCTGAAGTAGGACTGGTGGACTGTATATTTTTACTGCCTCGTTAAAAGGTCTCTGATCTAATATTGTGATTCGAGTGTAATGATTCATCCCTTCTGGGACGGTGTGGACACACTCCTGTAATTATGCCAGTTATCATCGTAATGTGCCATCAAAGACTATTAGTTACAGCTTTATTTTCACCGCACTACTGTAGCTTATCTCAAATTCAGTGCTTTCACAAATATAAATCGGTGTTAACCAGCGGAGTCCACTACTTTTGATCCCTTTGTACCTGTGATTTCAATAGACTGTGTTGGAAGAAACACCAGTAAAAGAGGCTCTCAGATGAGATGTCAGAACGTGACAGAAACCAATGGCTGAAACTGTTATCAACAGTGCTACTTTATGAGAATAAGCCTGAGGTAACAATATTTTCCTTCTCGTTTCTCATCACTGGCGTCCACGCTAAAATGGAAACTACTGTGGTTGGAGACATGTCAGATATGCATATTTCCTTTGGTGGCATATCTGTAACAGAAGGGAAAGAATGGTGCGTCTTGGCTTTCCGTCACTACCCATTTATCAAGACTTGTCTGTAATCTATTTTTCTAGAACGCCTCTGGTCGACCGGCACGAGAGGGAAAGGCTTCAGTGAGGTATGTATCTCATCTTGTCGTCTGCTGTCCTGCCAGACACAATCTTCGCTTTACTCGCTGCACAGCTCCCCCACGATTGACCCAGAGATAATTGGCAGATGATAAGCCACGCCCACCTCACCCCCGTGACCCCCCCATACTCAACAGCTCTATTATGTGCATCTACCACCAGTCTGTTTGTTGACTTTGAGCTGAAGACACATCAGGGGAATCATCACGTGCGGTTGCCTTTGTAGCGCCCAAATCCACCGAGGTGTTCCCGGTGCAATGCAATCCCTCTCAGAGAAGACAGTACCGAATAAAACAAGCTGCGTTTTAGGAAAATATTCTCTTGGACTCGTTTTTCCCTATAAAGATGGAAAAATAATCTATGCAAAAGTGAAGCGCCGACAAAGCTGCTCTAACCTAGCGTTTGGCTCTGTACCAAATGTTTAAGGGGAAGAAATAAGAGCTGCATATTTTGAAGAATGTTTGGCCACTGGGGGATTTGTTTCAAATCTGAAACAAATCTTACTGTGCTGCCCGAGTTCAGTTAATGCCCTGTGATGGATGGCGTTAAAATGCAAGCTCTGGCTCTTTGGAACATGTCGGGCTGTCTGTCTGGAGAGAGCGAGTGGATCAAAATCAGACAAAAAGAAAGACTGCCCTCTACTGCCGGACCGTGACAGGCCTCACTGAACACTCCACGGAGTGGAGAGTCCCTGCTTATCTGCCTATATTTTAGAGGTGTTATGATAAGAAAGAAATGGTGCTTGATTTTATTACGAAATGGTCACTTGGCTTATCGCAGATATGAGCAATATAATTTCTGTTTTAAGACTCAAACCAGAACACAGCATCGTGTTAGGGAAGCTGCTTTGAAACTATATATAGAATTGACTATAAAACTGTATAGAATTTGCTCAATTCAAAGATGTTAAACTAGAGTCAGGATAATCTTGATACATCTGATACATCTTGATATCTGATACACTACAGTAATAAAATGTTTATGGAGATTATTTACAGTAGAAGGCTATACTTAGTATACATTATAAACATTATTCCAATATGATGATCTTTACAGTAGAAATGTTAATAAAATGTTACGATTTTTTTACTCATTTCGATTTTTTGGCAGGCCAGCAAAGCACACGTGTATATTTCACTCACACCAAATGTCACATTTTTCTATGATCATGGGAACCCTGCATAAGTAATTCTCTAATCTCAAATCATGTTTTACATTTAACCTTGAACAGAGGTTACACAAATTAGAATGCATGCTAATTTATATGTCAGACTGTAATAAACAGCAGATTGTAAGATGTAAAATACTGTTTAGAAATATCCTAATGAAACGAGAATCTACAAGAATGAATCTGAAAAAAGGGCTGTGTAGACGGTTTCAGCGGCAACAACAAACAAATTTGTGTCCCAAACTTAACTTCCGGTAGACCTCTGCAAAGAATCATTAACTGTTGAGTAGTTTTAATTTAATTTAACACAATTAATATACAATAAAATATGAATAGAAATGTAATAGAAAAAAATGTATAGTGCTATAACAAACACAGACCAGAAGTGAACTTTGGGCCAGATGCCTGATGAAACTGTCTATAGGAGTGCTCATTTGATTATGGCTTTGTTGCTGGAAAAGAGTGTAGTGTTACTATAAAAACTAAATTAGTTTGTCATATACTATCACACTGTTGAAAATGTAGTTAGTTAGCAGCATTAATACTTGTAGTTTGTTAGTTCATGGAATTCTTGGTACAAAGAAAACTAGAACATAATTATTTTTATTAATCCCTACAATAGCCTTGAGGTGCCTTAAAGTTATGGTCAAAACTCTTAATACTGCTGATAATTTACTTTTTTCCTCGCTCAGCAACCTTGAGCATCTCAATTCATTTCACCTCATCCAGCTTTGATAGTCTACGCACCATGGAGCTAAAGAAGCACATATGAAAAAAACATTTTTTTAAATGCATGCAAGTCGACGTTGTTTCGACGGTGCGGTCCGTGAATAAAAATCTCGCTGCTATTACGAATTTACAAGCCTTTCTACCTATTCGTCTTTTTTATTCAGCAAAGTGGTCAGAGTTCACAAGCTGATAGACGCTTTTGGAGAATGGTCCAAATATTCCGTCTGGAACCCAAATAAAAGATCCCATTGGCGAATGTGAAGTTACAAACCGAGGCGGCCACCAGAGTTTTATGTCGGGCATTGATGCGCAGCTACGCGCATGTCGAGTCCTATTATTAGAAGATAAAATCGGAGAGACATTTATTATTGCAATGTGTTCCGGCATGAGGGACCCAGACCTCCATTTAGAGCAGTTTTATGAGGTGCTATTATGAAATGATTTCTGTACAGCGTATAAAAGTTTTTATTCAAAAGTATGAAAATACTTTTGGAAGCTAACTGCCAGCCCGAGATAAAGGACAAAATCCTCGCCGCTACGTTAGCGTGACATCACTTATAAGGGTCATCCTGAATTTTTATTAAACCAATGAACAAAACAACCATTAAGTCTGCACACATACACCACCCGCCTCCTCATTCTTCCCTCTCTCTCTGGAATTCAAGAATCAAACTAGCTGAGATGACTCAGCATTCAATAGCGAAAACCAAAAACAGAAACAACAGATGAACAAACGAATCCAGCAGCCAGTGTTTGGAGGGACCCTGAAGGCTAAACTTTCTCAGCGTCGTGTTTATTAGCTTCTAGTGAAGTGTGACGTGTACACAACCTGATGGTCCACTGCAGAAGCTACTTTATGGAAAAAGAACACAGGGAAGAGCCAAACAATGCAAACACACAT
This sequence comes from Triplophysa rosa, assembly GCF_024868665.1. Lineage (NCBI taxonomy): Eukaryota > Metazoa > Chordata > Actinopteri > Cypriniformes > Nemacheilidae > Triplophysa > Triplophysa rosa. The sequence goes on along the minus strand of NC_079905.1, from coordinate 8,403,340 downwards.
GCCCAAAACATCATTCAGTGCTGGAATGTATGGGCAGAGTATTGTCAAAGATGAGCGTTGAGCTTGAACTAATGAAATACAGAGTTATGCTATTGCTGTTTTCTAGCAAAGCTGAGTAAAACAAAAAATTTGATTCATTTGTGTTGAAAATTTGTGTTTTTCTTGTGCTGTATGTATTCCTTACTTGTACAAAAAATAAAAAAAATACAGTACATAAAAAGTGCTTTAGCTTTTTTGGTTATGCCAACTGTAGCCAGCAAGAATAAACTGTTTCTATGGTTACAGTCCTCATTAAAGGTACAGTTTGTAAAAACTGCCGCTAGAGGGCGCATAATCAAAACAACAACAATGCTGTAGCTTGATGACACTGTGAAGGAGCGTGGAATGATGGGATCTGTTGTCTTCAACTCCACCGCTGATGGCCATCAATCAGACGGGAACGAGGAATCATGTTAGCAGATGAGGTAAAGTTTTATAATTGTTGCGAATAATTGTGGTCCATAAATAAGTGACTGCTCGAAACAAGCTAGTGGCTTGCTAGACGCTAGACACTACTTCCGCATTTGTCCACGACACTGTTGTCATGCGGTTTCTACGTTAATAAAGGTGGTAACAAAGGGTAACGCGGATATGACGCCATTGACAGGCGACTGCACAGCACCGTGTCACTGTTTAGAATGCCGATTTTCTCACGATTTACAAGTAGTTGGAAACATTTGAGTTATTGTAAGTACTGAGCTGAACAAAATATATAACACTAGCTTAGCGGTTTTTGGAAATTTTACTGCAAAATTGTTACAAACTGCACCTTTAACCACCAAGAAAAAACACACGAAAAAATTAACATTTCAATAATAAACTCCTTAAATTTTAAAGTAGTAATACAAAAATTATAAAACCACTCTTGTGCTTAAATGAAACACTGATAAATGAGAGGCTTTTACATACTTGACAATCAACATGATTGAATGAGCCCTAAAGCTGATGTACTGCTGGTAATCTAACAACATCACACGTCTGTCGACAATGTCTGTGCATGAATTATAATAGGAACGTGAAAAAAACGAAGCGAAATCTACCCAATAAACTGAGCAATTCAATAGTCCAAGTATCCTTTGTATATAATCAAACCAATTTTCATGAAAACCTTATTGTTCTCTCTATAAATAAGTGTGATTGGAACAAATCAGCTGTGGGTCTGATCGGGATTAGAGAAGTACCAACCAACAACCAGGGCTGCACAAAATAGCTAAAATAAGTTTATTAGGCTTATAAATGTGTTTATTTCTAAATTAGACAAACCATAATAACCATAAACCAGATAAACCATAAAGCACATATTTAAAACAATAAAAACCTAGTTAAAAATATCTTCACCAAAAAGTTTGTTAAAAATCACGGCAATGCTGCTGAAATTGATATCGGCAGAAAAATCAAGTCAAACATCGTAACTACACAGCCAAGCCCTACAAATAACTGAAGCCACCGGACAGATCACACAGCATCCCGTTATACGCCTTTAAATATCAGCGTGATCTTCGTTGTAAAGCTGTCAAAAATTTGTCCTGTATCCCTCAAAGTCACAGACACCCCCCCCTCCCCCCTGTTTCTCTGTCCCAGCAACACATGATAAAACTCCAACATAAATGTCAAAGTCGAAAAAACTTACACCGCAAGGAAACTTATTTACTCCAGACAGTGTTTAATGTGGGGCAGTAAATGGAGCATACAGTATTTCACAGGGCTGGGCTGTGAAGCGTCCATTAATTGCGGGCTCTCTGATGAAGCGGTGCGGACAGACATGCAGATGTGAGTGCCAGTACTGGGTACAGTTAGCACGACTCAGGACCACTTAAACCACCAGGTGGCATGGGCCCTGAAAGGACCTCTTGTGGTCCGAACGCTGCGATGTCTGACTGCCTTACTCCAATCGACCACACTGATTCAGTTAGCTCCCTGTATTCCAGCCCGTGCCACCCAGGTTCAGGTACTGATAGCCTGGGGCCACTGAGCCAAGAAAGCGGATCCAACATCGCATATCAGGACGAGAAAAAAATTGAACACTTCAGTCAGAGACTTGAACCAGATCTGAAGAAGTTTCATTAGAATGCAAAGATAGTAAAGGGATAGTTCATCCAAAAATGAAATTTGTCATTAGTTAGTCACCATTAAACTAGTATGTTTTTCTTTCTTGCAAACACAAAAAATGTTACGCACGATGTTCAGTTTGTTCTTTTCCATATAATGAAAAGTCAATGAAAGTGAATGGTGACTTGGCATATAGTGTTCATGTTGTAACTTTTATAATTCTTTTGGACCTTTTTTTAACTTGACAGCACCTAGTTACCATTCACATTCATTGTTTGGAAAAGAAAAACATGAGGGTGAGTAAACTGTTCCTTAAAGTCCAATAAGAGTCTGCGTGCTCGCACAATGCTCATCTTGTGTCTGGGGCATAATTCCTCACGTTGTTGAATCTGTTTACCCGCCATGTTCATCCAGACATCGTTTCAAAAGAAATAGTGGAACACGTTCAAGGTCACAAACCAAGCTTTAGGTATAGCTACAGATGGGCGGAGAAGGAATTAAATTCAATTGGGAGAGCTAAGAACTGTGAAGCTATAAAGCAAATCAAATTAGGTCCAGAAATGATTTATATTTCTGCGTAGCTCCTTTTCTTGAAATGCACGAGTTCTCCCAACAGACTAACATAACCCAAAAAATTATTTAAATAGGAACTGATCCCTGGGTTTATAAATTTGATCCAGTGCTAACACTCGATTTAATATATCTTTATAATTGTCAAACTGTTGAATAACTAGAAAGGCTGTGTAAAAGTATGATCATTATTTTCTTATCCTCGTATCGTTCCAAATGTGAAGGGTATTTTTTTTCAGTGAACTACAAATTTTGAAAAACAAAATAAAATTTTCTGTGTTCCATAAAAAAATACTACATACATGGTGACACTAAGGTGAGTAAAAAATGAATTTTTCGGGTTTTTGAAATTTTCATGAATTACTGGGTTGAAAGTAAAAGATATTTCATCATTTACTGGTCCCTAAACACCTGTGGCTTTCTTTCTTTCACAGAACACAAAAGAAGATATTTTGAATAATGCTGATTACCAACAACATTGGCCCCCATTGACTTTCATTGTATGGACACAAAACCCCTGAGACATTTCTCAAAATATAATAATATAATAGAAGAAAGAGTCATATACAGGTTTTGAATGACATGAGGGTGAATAAATGATGAGTTTTTTTTTTTGTGGACTATCCCTTTAAGGTTTGCCCGTGGCTATTGTGGCCGTCTCAGGTTTTAAGGTCAGGTGTTTGTGAGGACTGTGGGAAGTGGGGCACCAGCTGGTGCAAAATGACTTCCATAGGGCCATTAGCTGGCTGCAGGGCTGAGGAAGGCCAAAAGGGCTCTTCTCCCCTGGGGAACCTCCAGCATCCTCGCTTGACAGCACGGAAATGAAGCGGTCAAAGCGGAGTTGCTACACTGTCACCTCTACATTCATTTCAACTCTCAGATTCTGCGATTTCTGGGTGGGCTGGCGAGGTATTCTCGCTGTCCCTCGCGTTGTTGTTTTCATAGCTCCCTCCTTACCGAGTGCAGCTTCTGATACAGGCCACACGCGTTGCACACGTAGCCGCCGTTGGCATTCTTCCGCCACAGTGAGGTCTTGGTGGTCAGACAGTTGGCGCAGAAGACCCCCGAACCCCGTCGTCTCTGAAATCATAAAAAACAGAGAAAGGAAGCCAAAGTTAGTACAAAAAAAGGGGGATTCATGCTCGGCATGTAGTTAGAACGTGAACGTTTCCATCTATCATATTTCCGTGGATATTTATAGAAGACTTAAAAATATGTTTAAAGGGATATTTCAGGCAAGAAACAAAATTTCCACGGAGTCGTGTCGAGCAGTTCTTTGATCGATGGATGCACTTTTTGGAGCTTCAAAAAGTCGACGCCCATTCACTCCCATTCTACCGCTTGGAAGCAGAATGATACGTGGCATTCGACTGCATTATTCTTCTAGAAGAAAGTCACATTCAGTTAGGATGCCTTGAGGGCGAGTAAACATGGGGAAATGTTGTTTTGCCTGTGAAATATCGCTTTAAGTGCACCTTTTTAAAAAGTAACAATGATGCAAACTTCCATTTGAATGCAAAGAAAATCTGAAAATAAATAAATAATCCAGATGAATTATTCAATACCCGACCATCGCGACCCATTCCAAACGACAAGTACCTTTAAATATACGACTGGATCTCAAAATATCTGGTAGCTTGAAATATGGCACTCTACTGTGAGAGGAGAGAAAATAAACCGAACCACGAAGAAAAAGAAGAGAGATATAGCTACGTGAATCATCCACTGGGACAGACAGAACTACAAGTGTATCCCAAGAGTCACTCGGGGCGCACCGGGACCGATCTAGATTACGGCCCCTGTAAAACTCATTGAGCCTTATAGAACGTATGCGATTCATTTAGCCCAACATCAGACGGCTTGTGTAGGGTCCCCGTTTCTCCTGCCAGAAAAGTACAATGCTCCTAATTGTGCTCTAATACATTTAGAATGGAAAGCTTTCCGCCGACATAATTTTGGCTCGGCGTCCGGCGAGCTTTTTTGGCAGGGGATCGGGCACTTGATTCATCGGGTGTTTCACAACGTATCAGTAAAAAGTTTTGGGCCACAGCCAGCTTCCTATAGGGTAATTTTTCCGTCCAGATGCGCCATTGGAGGGCCCTGCATCAGCTAAACTAATTATGATCTCACCTTCGTTGATGCCTGCTCACTCTGCGATTCGACATCGGCCATTAATCATAGATACGGAGAAAATGAATGTGAAAAGAGAATGGGGGTACGGTAGCCCGCACGGTCGTAAAGATTAAAAATGATGGCAATAACTTAATGAGATGGAGCAATGTTTTCCGTGAGCCATCGGCAAATGCAAAGTCACTCTGACAACTGCCCTTTGTAGCCGGAGAGCATCGTTCTGGTGTGTACAGCGTTTCAGGCCAGAAGCATTGCTGTGAGGAGGGGGTGGTGCATGTCCTTACAGTACAAATAAAATGGAAGTACATCTCTCTGAACGATCACCCATCCTACATTGCAATCCCACAATACCTTGAGGCAAGATTATCTCGAAATCGAATTACGGTTAATTTACGTCAGGGTCTGCGCTTTCCTAAAACACTAAATCGAGAACGTATATATTTTCAGATCTCAATGGGGTTTTTGAGGACCACATGCTAGTCCTGACAGTTCAGACGTGATTGATTGATTTATTCTTTCCTATCCCGTTCTAGCGTTACAAGCCAAACAGAGTGTCCGTCATCAGCTATGTGGTTTTCTCTCGCCGGCCTTCTGGGCTTCGAAGCCAAATCACTCGCACGTGTTCACCGTGACAGGTCCACAGCCCCTCCAGTTCAGAACAGATGCGGGGAGTTAACACGTAAGACACAGAGCCTACACACAGTCTGGACACATCTGATAATTTGTCGTCTTGGTCACATCATTCATTTGTTCTGGGCCCCCAAAAATGTTTAGCTAACCTGAAAATATATATGTGGTTTTGTATACAGTGGGCTAAAAGTGGTCTTTCAAACCAAATCAATCAAAAACTAGAAGTAAAGGAGTTTGACTCTGGTGTCCACTGTCAACAGAAGCACTTATCAGTGTTAGTCAGTTAATCTCTCACATTTTGTACGAGAGAAAAGAAATAAAGCATGAAAATCGAATACGAAAGCAAAAAGGGCAACTGTACAAAAAATTTCAGACTTAAGATTTAGAGGCGAGACCCTTAAACACGTGGTGCTGTCCACTAGGGGTTGAGCGAACTAGTCGACTAATCGACATTAATGCTCTGACGCGACCTTTAAAGCTTGATGTCAACTAGTCGCGGGTCATGTGATTTTGACACTGTACCTTTAAGAAGAGGCTGTTTCAAGAGATCTGCGCCACGGGATGTCATTCCCACCCGCTTCAGCGGGATTCTGTCACACTCCCGTCAATAGTATATGTTATCTTGTCCTGCTTCCGCATGCATCATTAACAGTGTGTCCTGTTTTCGTCTGCAACATTCACGATTTGATCAAAAGCTCGCAGGCAAAGCCCAACTTTACATAGACTTCAGTGCGCTGTGCTTCTACATGCAGATCTTTTAATATTATAGGTTATTTTTGTTTCCCCATTTAATAAAACATGAAAGAAACAGAATAAATAAAAATGTTGCTCATATTGGCTGCTGTGTCACTGAGGTGCTCCGTTTGTAAGTCCGCAATGATAAAGCATCTGCTGCATTAGGCTAATAAATATATTGACGTTGTTCTCATAGTCATAGGCCGTCACAAACTCAACACATTTTTCTGTCTTGTCCGACACATTTTGTGTACTCTGGTGTACTACATCATAGCGGGAGCATAATTCCATAATTCTATAAAACCAGCAACAAGCATTTACAACTCAGCAGGTAACTGTCAATAACCGATATGTCAGACACAAACTAGATACAGTTATTACAACAATCGCTTACAATGACATCAGGTCAGAAGGACTCTTCCGAAACAATCCACAGAAAATATCAGAAAGAAAAACAAAACAAGCAAGCCATGATGGGCACAAGCTATAATGTTTACATTTTAAAAGTAGGGCGGGGTCATATGAGGTGGGAGTGGCAATAAGTCAGGTCTGGGAAGGGGGTGGGTTGAGGGTCTAGCGAGTTCAAATGTCAATTACACAGGAAAGCAAAGAAATAGCCTTCCTGTGTTCAACGGTGCACAATCCCAGACTTCCTTTTCAATTATCAACTGGGCTGTTCTGCCATCTGTAAAAACCAAAGCGTACCTTGCCCTGCCACGTTGTGCTTTTTTATATCTTTCTACATCTCATAAAAAGGACAAAAACGAAAAAGAAAATACACTGCAGCTGCTCGCCGAAGGAAAAGGAGGGGAGAAGAACCAGAGAAAGCCTTGATTGTCTTTGTTTTCCCCAAGTGTGGGCCGATTTTTCTCGCCTGCCACGTCTGGCTGTGCTGTGAGGTGATGCATTGTTTTTTTTCCGTGAGCTGGAGGGGCCGCAGAGAGCCCGGGCCCTGTCTGTTTCCTGGCCTGCTCCAGTTTATTACTGTATCTGTTGCTGTCTGGTATCCGTCATGGCCTTCGCTAGGTGCTATGCATTATCACGCAAACTGCTGTGATGGCGCTATCATTGCTTAAAACGCCACTAATCATAATCATAAGAGAAAAGATGGCTACCTTTCAGGATGAAAATTTCCATTTCAGGATCACTTTTCTCCATACACAAAGCAGGGGGCTGTGAAACAGGTATGCACACAGGTAGCAGGGTGGTTTAGGGACCTGCAGTAAACAACAAAATGGTTTTGCTTGTTTGCATTATGGGCCGTGATGAATGACCTTGCCTGCGCATGCTGTTTGTGTGTGATTGATTACGAATGCCCCGCGCCGGGTGCTCTGGGGAGTCGGGCTAATTCTGGTCCTGGTGCGAGGAATCCGAAGTAATTAGAGGCAGGAACTAATTACATCTATTTATCTAACAAGCATGTTCCCACAATCCCATAAAGCTCTCCATTAAGAGCTTTTAATCCCAGGTGAAAGAGGTGGGGTTCGAGAGTCACACCCTTCTGCTTCAAAATGAAAATTCTGCCATCATTTACTCACCTTCTTGTCATTTCAAACCTGTATGACTTCTTTCTTCTGCAGAACACAAATTAAGACATTTTGAAAAATGTTGGCACAGCCCTCCATTCACTTCTATTTTAACCAATGCAAGTGAAAGGGGGCCAGTTAACAACATTCTTCAAAATATCTTCTTTTGTGTTCTGCGGAAGAAATAAAATCATACAGGTTTGAAATGACAAGAGGGTGAATAAATGATGGCAGAATTTTCATTTTGAAGGTGAGCTACTCCTTTAAACCCATTCCTGTAATCTACAGCTGCTCTTGAAGGTTGTACCATTTACAGGATCCACCTATTGTCAATTTTGGCCAATAAACAATGTGCTGTCTATAAAAAATGTCTGTTTAAGCTGTGAAAATAATTGCTTTCAGCACTGGGAGATTTTGTAGAGCAGGTCTGGAACGTCATTCCCAGTTGGACAGCAAAATGACGTGTCTAAACGCAGACACGTTAAAATTTGACGTACTCGAAGACTGACATACATCATACATACAATATGTGAAAATGAGGGCTAAATAAGGTGTTTGGCACACCGTCTAGATGGGAATAAGAGAAAGAATTGCTAGTTTAAAGCGGCCATTTAGACGCAAAGCCACTGAAATGAAAATACATGTAATTCACTTAGGCAATCCGCAGGGTCTCTTACATTAAATAAACAATTATTTAATCAGCTGTGGGGAAATTAGGTGAACCCCTGCTGACAATTTCAATTTCAAATCCTGCATCAACAATTCAAGGCTCGGGCGGTATCATCGCCATGCCGGAGGCACACATCTGGATGCAATTGCGGACATATTGAACCATCAAGTCCGATCTTAGGTGGAGGTTATACCGGGCTTACGCAAATCCAGCGTCTCTCACTAAATTGCGGCCCTAATTGCATAATTCAGTTTGATAAATCAGGTCTAATATTTTCCTTGAAAGCTTCATTACTCATACAACCTTAAGAGGAGAGCCTGGGAGGTCACAGTTCGGTGTAATATTCCAATATCACGTTCCTGACTCTTCACTTTGCTTTTCATGTCAGGATTAATGTTAAAGCAAACAGAAAGATATCAAATTATCTAAAGTTAATCATAGAGATATATAGACACTTAATCGACCTTAAATAGGCATTTGGTATACAACATGTGTAAGTGTGACATCAAAAAAAAGTCAAAATACTGCTGATAAACAAAAATAAGAGAATTGTTTGCTTAATTAAAAACAAGAATTATCTAATGGTAATGCAATATTGTAACACAATACCTTCAAGGTCAAATGTTAAGATTATAACAGACAACCCCCGTGTGATCTATTACACAACTAACCTTCAACCATACATTCAACATTGGATCATTCTGAAATCTGGAACCTGCATGGGCATCTATCTACAACGTCAGATTCGACATGAGGGAAGAAATCGAGACAAACATCTTTCTGCTTCAACCTGCCGCAGCTGACCGCTTCCCTCGGCCCAAATTCTCAGCAGAACCCTCAGAGGAGCTGAGCTCCAGATTCTCCATTCAACGAGAGCCCTTCTGTTATCTCCATCCAAATCCCCATCCTCTCTTTGTCCTGCCCTGCGTCGAGCTGCGGCACTTCCCGCTGTTACACAAGACTATCTGAGCTCTTGGCATTCTCTCTGAATCGGATCGAATCAGAAGACATGATCAAAGACACGCAGGCCTCTGTGTGGAAGTGTGAAGCCATGATATCCATTTGCACTTGGAGGGCTTACGGTTGTAGTCGTGAGAGTAGCCTATTGTACTGAAGAAAAAAAATCAAAGGTCTCTGCTTTTTTTGCAAATAGAGGAAGGCTTTATGCGTTCTAGAATAATCTATTCCAAGGACCGAACAATGCTCGAGTCTCTCCTTACCGCTACAGAGCCATTAGGCCTTTTGACAGTATCGCTACACCCGTATCCCCTTATCTAGGTCTTCCTCAGATACGCGGTATCCTCTTCTGAGAAACCGTTCCTGTCTCGGTGACAGAAGAGGAAGTCCGGATCCGCCGCAGCCGGCCTCTAAACGTGTCATCTGTCACCTCTGTAAGGTCCTCTTCAATGCTGTTTGTGTCAGCTTGTCCTGGATGTCATAACATGGGGCCGGCTGACCCGAGACAATAGTAAAAGTGAGTGACAATGATGAGCAGGAAAGAGAGTTCAGGCATGACTTCACCGGCACACCTGCTCATGTGTCACAGAGGCCAGTGGGGTTATTGTCAGTCGCACAACACGCTGAGGGCAACCGGTGCCTTCTGATCTAGGAGCAGTTTCCTGCATTTAAATAAAACAACAATACAGACTATTCAGATGAGACAAAAATGATAAAACGTTTTTTGAAGGTATAGTTCACCCCAAAATTAAAATGATTTCTATAATGTCATTTCAAACCTGTTTAACTTTATTTCTACTCCAGAACACAAAATAATATATTATGAAGAATGTTGGTAACCAAACATCACTGAATCCCATTGACTTTCATTGTATAGACACAAAACCACCGAGACATTTCTCAAAATATCTTCTTTTGTGTTTCACAGAGGAAAGGAACACAAAAGATAAGAACAGAATGAGGGAGGATAAATGGCAACATTTCATCTTTTTTGGGTGAACTATCCCTTTACTGTATGTAAAGTTTGACCCTCCATCAGGTCTCATGCCATTCAATGTTCAATAATCCAATCTGACCGTTTAAAAAAAAAAACAATAAAAAACAATATGTACATTTCAAACTGGGTCGTAAGCTTTAATGAGCACCAGACTTTTTTTGCCACCGGTTACGAGTTACAAGCCAATTAACTCGAGTTGAAAAACATACCACAAGATAAATGGCGGGTGATAAAAATGTGACAGGCTGATTCTTACACAATCAGAATTTAATTGTAAGGTCTTTCCAAATATTTTCGATCTTCAAGCCTGAGGCAAACAATCTGATTTAAGGATGAAAAAACTCAGCTTCCTCAAACTATATCAAATATAAACTGTGGGAACTGCCACCAGCGAAATTCTGGCACACTTTGCTTTAATAGTGTGTTCTTTAATATTGTGTGAAAAAAAGACACCAAAACCTCCATTCACCTTGCCCTGGAGGAGAAACACGGGCTAGGGCACAAAGACATTTAAGTGTGGGAGAGAGATGGCGTATACTACATATCACTCGGCCCTGAATGCAAGCCGCTCTATATACTAACAATGACAGTCTTTTTTCCACTCAGCTAGTGTTTCCCTGTTGTAAATTCCACAGGAGCCTGTTGAGGTAAGCTGTGGGCTGCTGTACGTCTGTTGCTTCGCAATAAACAACAAGTTACGAGAATGCAAACGTCGCGAATCACCGCGGCTGAATACGAAAAGGTAAACCACACCGCGTGCGCCCACACAGAAGCATTCACACCTAGCGAATCACATATAAACAAAACCTGACGCTTTTCTGCCTTCCATTTACGGGCAATTAGGAAATCTAGAAAACACTTGAAAATACAACCAGAGCTTCAATTTCACTATCAGACGCTGAGCTTCAGAATAATTGCCCCCGTAACTGTGAAACCAATATTTTACTGTGCTCACAGAAAATATCAGATTCACAGGGACAACACTCACACGCTTTACCTCAGAGAAAATCCTGGCAACTGAAACACAGAGATTTCGATTGGTCCACTGCGTGGGATCAGATCAAGCGGTGACATCGTTTTGCCTGATAAACACAGTCAGATCTGGTCGTGACGGTTCGCTGGACCTAGATCAGAAATTCAGGATGGGTGGCAGGCATTAAGAAAAATATAAAAGCGAGTTTTGGAATACGATTATTTGGTTTTCTCTTAATGGAAGATGACTCTTTGGATGAACGGAAAGTATTGTAATCAGATCTGACACACAATTTGTGCATGTTCTCCAGATGTGCCCATGTTTCCATCATCGACTAGCCTATGTTATACAACCATGTTTAATAGGAAACATGTTAAATGAAAGAAAATAATACATTTCCATAAGGAACCACATTTTTCTAATCGCTTTTTAATTACTGGAATCACTTTTTATTCTCTCTTGCTAAACTTCACCTGACTTTCAAAACTCTACAGATGAAGCCCAAAAATATATAGTGAATTTCATAACAAAAAGGTGGTATATTGAATGAGGCTTATCTGCACTTTCACAGTTTACAATTGTAAATAACTTGTTTACAAAATATAAACCAATGCATTTATTGTGTAGGAGCGTTACAGTATATATACTTATGCACATATAGACTACATCAAAAACGTGAGCAACGCTGTTTCAGTTTTTAACACTACACGAACGTTTGAACAAATGTTCAGAGCATTTATAAGATTTTATAACATATGTAAGATTCAAAAATAAAAGAAGTAAAAATTAACATATTTGCATTATACTGTATATTATTATCCTAATATATAAAGTTCTCTGAATGATCTGTCAATGAGCGCTTTTCCACCATCGCACCGAACCGTTCTAAGCACAGTCTGAAACGATTACAGTTATGTTTCCATGTGAGCCTGGTTCGACACGGCACGATTACAAACTGTTCTCGGCCCGGAATTTTCGGCACGGTTGTCTAACCGTGCTAATGAATGTGCGCAGAGGCGTTATAGCTCAGTCTCTTGTGTTACCTAGGTAGCCCGTGACGTGTTTGTGTTTACATATTAAAAATTTCCGTTATCAGCCTGGCGGTGGAAAATGAAACCATTTATGTACCGGCTGGCATGGATCGGCGCGGAGTGGAGCGATTAAGCAACGAGAACGATTCGGCGCGATGGTGGAAAAGCGCTCTTCATCTCCATCCGTTTGATATGCAGTAGAATTATCAAACTTAAATCGGATTTACTTTTAGCTGAAACATACATTTTCATATAGCTAAATGTTATGTTGGCTACATGAACAGTGCAGATAAACATTCTTAATGACAACTTACATTGACAGGACTTCTAAAATCTGACAGGAAGTATTTTAGGGGTGCATCAAATAGTCAACCGAGCGAAATGTGTTCCTCTCTCTGGTCATGAGAAATTTAGAAACCATAACACTGCACTGTAACACTGCTTACAAAGTAAACAACTGAACAGCAGATATTTTTCACTATGCACAGAGTGACAGAAAAACAGAAGACAAACTCAAAGAGAATGGGGTTACGTATGAAAAAATGCTGTGGGAAGGCAACATCCCACACACCTAAAATTAGCAGGAACGTGACAAAATCCATGGGGCTCAAAACCCAGGCGAGATCCTCCATCATGTGCCCAGAAATCATTCACCCCCTCGGAGTACACAGGAAGGGACCATCAGCCAGCTACTAACACTAATGAAGCCTCCATGGAGCTTCCAGTGCCCATCAGCTCAAAAGACTAAACATTGACACTGGGCTCAGATAAAATGCTCCTGACTGGCACTACAATAAAGCAGCGATTGTAAACGGGAATTGTTTGTTAAAGACTGATACATGAAAATGTGACTGTACGTTTCAGAAAAACTGAATGAGCAAATATGCAAGAAATTCTAAGCCTTTTTTAATAATAACAAGCAATAGTCATTGACTACATATTATACAGTTCGCATTGCAGTTTTAATATCGTGGTCATTTTGATAAAAACGAAATGATGGCACGCTGTTGCCTGCACATGGAGGCTGTGTAATGTACTTTCATAAAGCGTGCTTCAAAGTACAGACTGAGCAGATTCATGGGCTGTAATTGCCTAGCAACCCTGGACATGTGAGCTCTCCAAATTAGCTCCTAAAGAGCTAATCGACTTCTGAGCTAGTTGAGCAAATTTCATTGTGCAAAATATGGATAATTGCTGGAATTTTCAGGGAGTTTGCACGCTAATGAATGGCACTTTGTTGTATTAAATCCAGGGCTAAACGAATGGAATATGGAAAAGACATATTGAGGGGCCAACACCTCCATCAGTCTGCGGGGAATGACTGGGGCTCACGAACCCAATCAGTCATAATAAAGCTCTGATTGAGAGAGAAGTTCTCAGGAGTTTGATTGCACGGAGAAACAGAAGGACGCCAAACCGCCCACAAAGACAGTTTCAACCGAGACGACGAAAAACAGCCCTGTAATCAGATTCTTCATGCAATGAGATTAATACAACGCACTCGCACATACTGTATTACACACAAAACAACTTCAGACTACAGTCTAAATAAGAGATGAAAGAAAGAACAAGAAGTCCAGTTTTACTTAGACAGTCATGTTCACCTTGACCCTGATGGTCTGATGAGCTCTGCTCATTTCCCAACACTGGACTCCTTCCCCATCACTGAGCTAATCAGAGCGGGCAGGTCACACAGACCAGCGTCCGCCTAACAGGCCAGCAAAGAAAATAATCTATTTTAGGATACAATTCTGGGCCTCCACAGTGAAAAATATATTTTATTTTCCTTTCAACCATTATGCTTTTACCGCAAAGCAATATTTCATTAAAAAACTATAAATGAAATCAAATCTAAAGTCTTTGAACGGGAAATAACTACCAAGGAAAATGTTTTTAAGGCTGTCAAACAAATTTACAGAATAAATGTGAAATGCTGATTAATCACAGACTGTATCAATATTTGCTACAAAAAGCATCAAAGACTTTATATTAATGTGGCAGATGAGTAAAGCACTGAATAGTTGCTTTAGAAGTTATACTGTGTGTTTTACTTCCATAAAAGCCTTTTAAAACAGATGCATTTTAAAATTGAGTTTTACTGGTATTTTATTTTGTTATTTATTTGTTTGAGTGGTGACCAAAAACACAGCACAAGCTACATATGGGCAATTCCAAAGTTATAAATTATCAAAAGTTATGAAATATAAATTGTGAGAGAATGTATTTATAACCAATATTGAACCATTTGTTTATATTTTACTCAACCATTGATGACAGAGACCAGACATCAGAAAAATATCAGTCTATGCCCAATTTTAAAGGGGTCATATGGCGGAAGTACGTGTCTTTGGTGTGTTATAAGTTGCCCATGCATGTATTAGACACGTAAATTGCACAAATGAAAGTGTGGGAACAAAAGATGCATTCTATCTAAGTGCGAATGCTCAACCAGACTTGCCTGAAACGCCTCGTGTAACCACACCCCGGCGAATCTACATAACTTCGTAACATGATTTGACTAAGACCGCCCAAATCTACACGTAGTTAAGGTGGCGTAATTGTAAATCTCATTGTATCGCCTGTCAGTACAATTGCTTTGGAACCTGATGTTCCAAATATGGTAAGAGGCGTTACATTTCCGTGAAATGCTTGCAGTATTCGACCAATCACTACGCACTGGTGAACTGGCCAATCATAGCACACCTCGCTTTTCAGAGCGATGAGCTTTGTTAAAAATCAGCGCGTTTCAGAGAGGCGGGTCAAAGAGGAGATACAAACATGCACGGTATGTGGAAAATACAATGTTTTTTAAACTTTAAATGGTGTATACACATTGCGTTACATCTAAAACAAACAATAATATTCGTTTTAGGCGTGCAATATGACTCTTTTAAAGGAGGGATAAATAAATGCATTATGGATGTGACAAAAAAGACGCATGTTTTTGAGAGACAACATACATTGTAGGGTTTCTGTGAACTAAAATGTGCAAACCAGAAAAAATAACAATGAAGAAGGGATGGCTCTTTAAAGACCACAAAATAGTCATTTTAATTTTCAGGTGCCCTTTTTATGAGAAATATGGACCGTTATGGATGTGACAATTCAATTTCCTGACATAGAAAGACATCAAAAGGGTATTTAAACTAAACCGCAACAAATTGACATCTGACCTATCACTATCAGTTGAACACCAGTTTTTGGTAAAAATTCAACTTTTTCATCTTAAAGTGATAGCTCACCCAAAAATGAAAAGTTTGTCATCGTTTACTCACTCTCATGTCATTTTAAACCAGTATGAACTGCTTTCTTTTGGAGAACACAAAAAAAGATATGTGAAGAATGTTAATCACTTTTGACGTGATTTTTTGTCGCTGTTGTTCGGTTACCAACATTCTTTAAAAAATCTTATTTTGTGTTCTGCAGAAGAAAGTTATACAGGATTGAAATGATAAGAGGGTGAGTAAATGATAGCATTTTGGGTGAACTATCCCTTTAAGGTTGACATTTGATATGGGCATGGCATTGCCCATATCTGAAATACTGTACCAATGCATTGCCAGGCAAACTGCAGAAGTCCCCCTCAACACGCCGTTTAAACCTACGGACATGATGAAACTCGCTGATTTATACAATTTTTCAACTCATAAACTGCATGCGTCTGACTGTTCCTCAGGATCCAGAGAGCTCTGTGTTTTCTAATGGGTGCAAGCAGTGCTGAGGTCCATTACCAATTCCATCTGGAAAAGTGTTGAAGTACAGGGCCCCCATCTGCCCTCAGGCAAATTGAATGACTTGCCTGTTTCCAATTTTCCCAAACTCTAATATCTAAAAGACACCAACATCCAACCTCTCTCTCTTATGGTGCAACCGGCCCTCATAATGACGAAACGACATGTTCAGCAGTTTTTTCCCTATGCCTATACCGCTTTTCTCTTGACCTTTGCTGCTAGGCCATTGTTAATTACCCCTCCATCCGCTTAAACGTGCTGGTTTGTGGACATTTAATTAACACGGCTACTGTAAGTCCCATCTAAGGGTGCGGACGCGTTTCGTGACAGGTCGATTTTAATGAAGTGTCGAAAGTCAAGCACATATATTCGAGAAAGGTGCATGTGTATGAGATCGGGCAGTATTACCATAGATGAGAGTCCTGACCCTCATGAATTCCGTAAATGAAATCCAATATCTATTACACAAAATAATTTTTATGTTTTTACCTTTTAAAATTGGTGTCATAAACCTGGCGCTGAATAAACAAGATATTGACCTTTTGCCAAGTTAAAAAGCATAGATAAATCTTACTCTTCCAATATGGCTGAGTGAACAAAGAGCCGGTGTGTAAATGGTTGTCAAGTCTTGTGTAGCGTGATACCGAGTAACTAATTTCACTCACTCACTCAAACAGATTCATAAGATGTGATTTCTGCAGTCAGAGGAAGCCAGCATGTATCATTAAGTGTCTCTTAGTGACAGTAACACTCGGTCTAATGTGGGCTGGGGGAACAGTCATTGTACGGTTGTTTCATTATTAGGGGCGAGTCACCCACCACTGCTTACTTTGTAGTGTGCACTCAGCTAGCATTCAAGGGATACTCCACCCAAAAATAAATTCTGTCATCACCCTCAAGTTGTTCCAAATCTGTATAAATTACTTTGTTCTGATGAACACAAAGAAAGATATTTGGAAAAATGTTAGCAACTGACATATCTGGGACATATTTGACTACCTTAGTAGGAAAAATGATTGTATCATTTTTTGTTCTGTTGAACACAAAATGAGATATTTTGAAGAATTTAGGAAAGCAAAAAGTTCTGGGGCACCTTTGACTACCATTTTTTTCCTACTATGGTAGTCAATGATGTCCCTATTAATGACAGTTGCTAACATTTTTCCAAATCTCTTTCTTTGCAGACAGACCAAGATTATGAATATTATTAAGAATATTTCCTACCATCAGATTGCAAAGTCATTGTTTCGTTGTAAAGGAGATGAATCCTGACCAAACTCTGTTTTTCTGCACTTATTCAGTATTATCCAAGGCTGAAGGGCATTACAGGAGACGGCCGTTCTGAAAGTATCACTCAGACCAAAACCAAGAGATGAGACAGCATCTGTGATCAATACACAAATTACAATTTCGTTCTTTTTCTCCCCTCTTGAACACGCTCCTCGGGGATGGGGCGCTTATTGCATACACGGGCTGCGGTGGCGGGTTCACAACAAACAGGCACAGGCTTGTGACCCGCCGTACGCCAGTGGCCGAGTGGATCGAAGCCTATCTAGCATGAGCAGTGATGAAAACTGCCATGTCGGGAACTGATTGAAGCAGAGTACACAATTCTTCTCACTGAAGTGCTGAATCAAAAGAATTACAGGACTGTATTCCTGCTGTAATTATTGAATTGCATCGGGTGACTCTTGATTTGAGACTAGAAGTATTGGGTTACTGATCTACTTCCGTAGGGTGTGTGAGGTGCTAGTGTGAGCTCCCCCGGGGCCCCTGGGAACGCTAAATGTCATCTAAACCTGTAGTGTGATTCCTCTGAATGGTTTATCTAGAAAAAAGAATAGATTGTATATGAGGAATCTGCTGCTATAATAGAAATATGGTTCAATATGGTTCACATCTGTATTACTTTACAAAGCAGGTAAATTCATTTGGATTGATTCGCTTACACACTGTATGAATTCTCATTCTAGACCACTCGGCAATGAAACTACTGTATCTAAAACTCACTGCTATCTTTAAGTGAAAAGTGTGCTTTCATACAAGGGTACTATAGTTTCCTAAAACTAGAACTATTAAACATTCCTGTTCATTAAAATAATTTTAAGGAAAATGTTAAATATTGATTTAAAAATAATATTAAAAAAACAAACAATATTATGACATTTTCCCTTGGCAATAAATTGAAAAAATATATAAAAAATAAATAAAAAATAAACTAAAATATAAATAATACATAATTAAACATCGGAAAAACAAAAATTAAAATAAAATAAACTTTAGAAAAACGAAAATTAAAATAAAATAAACTTAAACAAATTACAAATAAAACGAATTGCACATAAAAATAGTTAAAAATTAAAATAAAATTAACATGAAAAATAAAAGTTAATAATAATAATATAGTATATATATATATATATATATACTTATATTTTTAATTATTTAAAATTAATAAAACTTTTATATAACTCTGCTTTCATATAAATAAAAACTTATGATCGTTAACAACTATTTTAATACTAATGTGAAATAAAAAATAAATATTCAAATATCTATTTAAAATTATTTTTTTGGAAAAATAATAATAATTATAAATATAATAATAATATGAACTTTTCCCCTGGCAATAAACTGAAAAAGTAAAAAAAAGTTTAATTTCAGGCAATAAAATGAAAACTAAACTAAAACATAAATAATTAATAATTAAACATTAAGAAAAACTAAACTTAAAATAAATGAAACTTAAATAAATGACAAAAGCACATAATATAGCTAAAAATTTAACTAAACTAAAATAAATAAATAAACAAAAGCTAATAATATGCTATAATTATACTTATTTATCATTAATAAAACTATTATAAAACTGCAAAAAAATCATTGCAATCACTTCCAATCATTGGAAGTGTTTCGTTGTAGTTTAAATAGCCAGTAAATACACACCTGTGACCACAAATTCTATGTGAATACTTCAAACTGATACGCCTTTATTTACCCACATACTTAATTTTGTCTCATTCCTCTAGAGCCCCCCTTACCCGTGCTGAAATCAATGTGTCACACACCTTCAGTAGATTATTACTTCATTGTGTGGATTCAATAGACCCACCAAACTATCCTAAAAGCAAAAGTGACAAAATAGACTTGTACTTTGCCCACCGATATGTCCTAGGAAACGTTCCACTGAGCAATCTCTTGTTAGGGCCATCAACCTAAGTGGCTTACGTATATGAAGATCACTGGATTCTCCTCTCACCGATCAATACGACTACTAAGTGTTGTTCCTTTACACGCTTTCTTAACCTAACACCTCTTTATTCCCTTTACGATGTAAGCTCCATTTCAGAGATAATAAACCTGCTGACACGTTGCTAGAATGCATACTATGCAGAAGGTGTCGATCACAGACGCAATGGACCAATCAGGACATATGTCTCAGGTGCATTTCAGGTGTCATTGCAGCCGCTGTCACTGGTTAGATGTCGCGTGACATCACGGTACTCGCGGGACCCGGTTCACCTTTGTAACGAGAGCCTGTCAAAATGCCAAACTCAATCGATAAGAGAGTGAAAGGTCAGCGTGGCTGCTCTGAGCTGTATTCAATACTTAATTACAAGTGCTGACCTGCTGGACGAATTTGAATGGGTTTTTAAAGCTAAGCTAGAGGAATGTCTGACACATGAATAAGAATGACGCAAAACAAGCTGGTTTAAAGGGATACTTCACCAAAAATGAAAATTCTGTCATCATTTACTCACCTTCAGGTCCAAATCTGTATACATTTCTTTGTTCTGATGAACACATTTGGAAGAATGCTTATAACCAGACAGATTTTGCACCCCATTGACTACCATAGTAGGAAAAATTACAACTGGTAGTCAAAAGTGCCCCAGAACTGTTTGCTGTCCTACATTCCTCAAAATTCAACAGAACAAAAAAAATGATAAAGTAATTTTTCCTACTATGGGAGTCAATGGGGGGCAAAATCTGCCTGGTTATAAGCATTCTTCCAAATATCTTTCTCTGAGTTCATCAGAACAAAGAAATGTATACAGGTTTGGAACAACTCGAAGGTGAGTAAATGATGACAGAATTTTCATTTTTAGGTGAAGTATCCCTTTAACAGTCAAAAGGATTTTGTCAATTTTTTGCCATTTATTAGTTTAATACCTGTTATTTTGCTTGCCGTACTGTGTACTGTGAGCAATTACAAGCAGACAGTTTGCCAGACTGGGTAACATAAGCAATTACTTTTGGGCTATTTGTTGATGCTTGGCATGTGTAAGAGGTACATAGGGAAAGTCTTGTCCTACAACATCGAGAAGTGAGAAGTGCCGCTTGGCTCAGCACGGACTATCTTATAGACTTCTCCTCACCATTCAGAACGTACATTTCTTACAGAGAGAAAACAAGCGAACATTGGTAAAACCTGAAACCTTCAGTGCTGATGTCAGATCAGACAAAAGGCATGCCTCAGATTCAACAACAGATCACTCCAGAACATGGTCATGATGCACGAGCGCAAAGCAAAAAACGTAAAAATCAATTTAAGAGTTCAAGAGGCTACTGACCATGCAAGAGAAGGGAATAGAAATGGATTTTCTCACAGGTGGCCAACCTGACATTCGCCAGCACTGCGAAACTGTGAGTGAAGGAGTCGTGCTCTTAAAAGTGCCTCAGGAATACAAACACCTCTGCGTCAATGAAAATGATGTCATCACTGACGTACCCTTATGTTCTTACAAGTTTGGTTTTCGTCTGTGAGTTCTAATGAAAGACAGAAACACACCAACATGTTTTTACTGAATATTAACTGATAATCTTTCAAGATCTTTTCAATCAATTGGTTGATCCTGTTCACACAACCAGTCTGAATAATTCGATCCGGTTCTTAGGTTCAATTTACTGACTCAATGATCTGTTACAGAGGTTAACAGCTCACTTGAGAGGAAGATTATGAGTATATATAACAACTTCAATTTTAATCGGTTCCCCACTAAAAGCTATCATATGGCATCTAAAGACTGGAACTATAGTGCGTGTAGACCACCTCAAAATTTCTCCCTTAGTGTTCCACGAAAGAAAAAAATCATATAGGTTTTGAACAACATAAATGCAAATACATGACATTTTTGGGCGAACTATCCATTTAAAGGTCCAATGTGTAACTTTTAGGAGTATCTATTGACAGAAATGCAATATAATATACATAACTATGTCTTCAGAGGTGTATAAAGACCTTACATAATGAAGCGTTATGTTTTTATTACCTTAGAATGAGCTGTTTCTATCTACATACGCCGCGAGTCCCCTTACATGGAATTCGTCATGTTGTTTCTACAGTAGCCCTAAACGGACAAACCGCTCTACAGAACATGTTTCGTAAATACATTATCTCCTTCGGCAAAGAAGCGAAAACGTGACGACATTAGGTCTGTCAGCCGCCATAGTGCTTCGTAAGGGAAGGGGAGAGGTGGAGTGAGCCATTGGTTGCAAAAAACCTCACCGCTAGATGCTGCTAAATTTCATGCACTGGACCTTTAAATAGACAGAAAAACTTTTACTTAATAACCACCCTAAAGTAAGATGTAAAAACGAATAGCAAAATACCAAATTAATAAACGAACAAACAAAAGACTGAGGCAGTCTGGCAGAGAACAACAATCAATTCCACTTTTTTATCCCCTCTGATATATTCAATATTCTTCATGAGAATGAAGATGGTGCACAGGATGAGAAACCTCTCAAAAATGAGACCTGAGGGTTGCAGCTGCAGCAGTGCTATTTAAAAAGCATCGCATCACTGCGAGGTGGGCTTACCGGTCTCAGACATGGTAAAACCAGCCGATATTAATGTCCTATTCCTACACTCCCTACTCTGGGAAAACAACAGCGCTAATACAGCATACAAATGCACAGCAATGATGACAAATGATGTGCGAGCTGTGAGCTACGAGGGCATGGGCACATACGTGCTCAGTGTGGAGGTGAGAGGGGGCTGACGCAACAGGATCGGAGGTGACGCGCTTTTGTAAAAGGAAAGCTTTTATTGAACTAAAAATACAAATAGTTAAAGCAGTGTGTGTGGGCACACAATCAGGCGCTCCAGACATGTAGCAGATGCTTTCATCAGCGAGACGCAAGTTCCGGCTTCTCACTCCCCCTCTATCTATTTCCTGTGAGTCAGGCAAAACATGGAACAAATAAAGTGAAGGCCATAGTTTACTACAAGATGCTTTTTTCCTGCAAAACTGAGACTTTACATTCAAAGCATACACACCTGCGGAAGAAATTAAGGGACCATTCCAAATTTTCATTTCAAATCAGCATTTCTAGATGTATTGTGTCCATTCCAGTCCAGTGTCTGTTATATTTCAACAAAATCAAACCTCAGGAGTGACATAAAGCCATCCAACAGCAATGTGAAAGACTGACAGCATGACAAGATAAATGAAAACTGTGATAAAAATCCTTACGAGGTTAACACATAAAAAAATGATGTTTGAACTTTTCCCAAATACATGTACAAATGTTACTGCTGTATTGCTTGAAAGTGAATATTTTCTTTGCAGTATAAAGCATATTTTCTGTTATTTTGACCTGTTTCGCCAGTTTTTATTTTCTGCTAATAAATGCATATAGAAACATTATTTTTATTTGAAATGTTGGAGAAATATTGTTAGTAGCTTACAGAATGAAACAAAAATGATCATTTTACCCTAACACATACCTATAAATAGTCAATTAAAAAATATATATATATTCAGAAATGGTCTCTTCATTTTTTCTGTGGCTGTATCTTGCTTTTTTATGCAATTATGACGTTCGGAATAACAAAACACTGGTGCATTGGTTAAAACAAAGACTTTTGAATAAACACAACTGTCTGTAAATGTCTGGCGCAGCACACCTCACCTCCTCCATAATGACTCAGCGTTTCTGAGGCGGGGGAATCCCACACACAGCTTTCAATTACCTGTTTATTCTCATTTCCATTTTCCAATTCTGTAAAACTGCTAAACTACAATGATTCATTGCACATGTGCACGGAACAATTCACCCATACACACATGCAATGAAACCTGTGAAACCATCTCTCCCTGGGTGGTTAAACAACACATGCCACTTTCCCCACGACTCGGTCCAGCAGTTGATTGACTACGAAGCATTAACGGATTAGCAGGTGTGTGCTTTCAAAAGCTTTATACCCGCTAATTCCATGAAGCAATTGAAACACAGAATACTGAAGAGATGTGAAGCCTGCAGAGAACATCAGAATGGAGGTTGGTTTCAGCGGCACACCTCGCTTGAAAGAGTTGCGAATGCAGCTTGCTCGCATGAAAGATGATTGACAGCCAGACAGATACTTTTGCAAGCGGCATGCTAGTTAAATGCATCGTTTGGGACAATCATGAATCTGCATGGAAATCGCAGATTACCATGCTGATCACTCAAAGAAGCTAAAGCACATGTTGTGGAAGAATGCCAGTCGGAAGATCTGCCAGAGCAGAGAGCCGAGTTCCGCGGACCTCCAGGCGATGGTCAGAGGGGGGTAGAGAGCTGAACAGTGGATGGAATACAAGTGTGTTAAGAATCTTTTTTATCAGTGGCTCCCAGCCAAATGGCAAAATAAAAGAGAAAGGTGGAGTTTTGAGCACATTTATGCAACCAAAAAATGTGTCTGTGTAGGTGTGTAAGAGAGAGAGAGTTATGAACAGGCTCCAGTAAGGTAGAAAGGCTCTTTTCTCTCCTTGTCTGGAGACGGCATCTGACACAGGAAATGAACACAAACCCTGAGTGAATCAGCTGGTGCTCATGCCCACTCTCTGCTCTTCTGTTCCCACTAGAGAAGACAAGAACTCCGGTCCAAAATCTGGAGAGCTGTCTGACTGTCTGCTGCCTACATAATCAACTGTCTTCTACGACAGCAGACTATCCATCACAAAACCTCATGTAACGGTTTTGAACGCTGCATAAGCAATGGACTATGCAAAATTGTGCGGACAAAAAGCATAATTCACATTGATCTTAATAGAAGTTGACATTAGCATGTTGTTAACTTAACAACGATGCTTTGATAATGTTAAACTACATAGTACAAAAACAGAAAGAATAAAAAACAAGAAAAATATCGTTTTATTAAACAAGCGCCTGTTCTACACAATGAAAGCAAATGGAGACCAATATGATTTTTCATTTTTGGGTGAACTATCCTGTTAAAATGCCACCTCCATACAGGTCCCTCTTTAGATTTTGGAACAGGCCAATGGACTAAGAAAGACAGAAAGAAATGTATTTTTTTACAATAAGGTTGTATTTGCTAACATTAGTTAAAGCATTATCTAACAAGAACTAACAATGAACAACACCTGTACATAATTTATTAGTCTTAGTTCGTAGTAATTTCAGCATTTATTAAAATAAAACGTTAAGCTGTTAGAACATTCGTTTTTTATATTTTGAAGAATGTGGGGAACCAAATCTTTCTGGGGCACCATTGACTACACCCTAGTAGTTTCCTTCTTAGTAGTCAATAGTGCCCCAGAACCAGTTTGGTTACAAACATTCTTCCAAATTTCTTTCTTTCTTTTTGGCAGAATAACAAAATTTCTACAGGTTTGAAAAAACTTGAAGGTGAGTAACTTGACAGAAATTTCATTTTTTGGGTAAACTATTCCTATAACTTAAGTTTAACTTAAGAAAGATTTAATTGCTGAAAAACTATATAGTTCATGTTAGTAAATGCAGTTACTGATGTTAAAGGGGGCATGCAACTGTGTTTCATGCATTCTGACTTATTTACAATGTTAAAAATGCTGCCTTCTGTCAAAAAACAAGCTGGACGTGTGACGTAGTATTTCTGTGCTCGAGTTTTTATCGAACATGAAAATCCGTTTTGTGACAACTTTTCATAGTCCCTTATTAGGCAATTCTCCTGGAAAAGCACGCCGTCGGCAAGGCGAAAGAAATAGCCCGCCCACGCATCAACCGACGAGCGAGACTTGCATACATCAAGATTAGCTGCGCTGCATCAAGAAGATTGGCTGCACTGTGGCCCTGCAGTTGCAGCTCGTTACTCTTGCGATAGTGAGAGGTGTGTTTGTTTGTTCAAGGCATTTCAGTGATGGATGTTATATAAACGGTGGATATAACGCTGGATTTGGAGATCGTTTGAAACTGATAGATGGTGCGGTCCCAGCGCTAAAAGATGCCAGACATGAACCGCACGCAGTAAGTGAAACTGAGTCATATGTCTGTGTTTTGTTGGCAATGGGTGCGCACGTGCTTTAGTTCCACCCCCCACACATGCGTCGTATGTTGTCGGAAATAATCGTACTGCTGTATCTGTCTTTTACAAATGTGATCAAACTAAAGACTCTACGGATATTTGAAGGGTGCAATTCTCTTCTGTAAGGACTCAAGATTAACATGAGATTAACACGAGTTAAGGCCACTTTAACAAATACAACGTTATTGTAAAATATTTCTGTAAATTTTTCACTATAACTCTGTCAATCTGTGTGCTTCTTATTGCTTTATTCCCTGTCTCACTCTTTCAACCAAGAACTCTCTCTCACAAATCTCTCTCTCTTACTCTCCTCAAGCGTTCCTGAACTGGACATGGTCCAGGATTGGTAATAAAGTGCTAAGCAGAAGACAGGAAATACTGGAGAAGTCGAACAATGTTATGACAATGCTTATAACTTTTACAGTTGGGGCCCAGCTGCACATCTGCATAGCATCAGGCTCTCACCGGCCCAGACAAGAGGAAACCATTTTTACTCCTGGCATACAGCGCCTCCAAACAGATGTTATCACTTTACCAATAGCCTTGTTTTGTTGTCTTTTTTCTTTAACACAGAAATGAAGACAAACACGACACAAAACGTCCATTTTTCAAAAGAGGAAATGGGAGTTGTTGGCGTTTAGGAGGGTAGGTAGGGAGGGCGGCATGGAGAAACAGCATGATAGATTAATAATAGTTACCGTAATTGATTTAGCATGAAGGAATCCGCGGCAATCTCCAGAGGGGAGTCGAGTCGCCTTACAGCACGGCCTCACAGGAAGACGGGCTGTCGGAGGAGCGCAACATGCTAAGCGCACGTAGAGAACATGGACGTGTCTCCATGCTCAGGAGCAACTCAATAGCCTGTGAAATTAGACTAGTTGCCCCACAGGTAGCCACACGTGTGCTATGATATCAATGTTTTTGGATGTCTTTGACCACAAAGTGAACTTGAGTAACAGTTTTATTAACTGAAGGCAAGACCTTCTGTTAAACTGTCAATAGTTGTTTCGACAACACATCCAAACGTACATTCTATTGCTTTCATTTTCACAATGTAGATTTGAAGTAATCAGGAAATAGCTAAGCCAAAAGTCCCAATGCAACAGGGAAATAAAAAAACACACCTCCAGGCTAACGCAGGTGTAAACTCCGGTTTGCTTACGTCCCATGAGAACAACGCAGGCTTCCAACTTTCTGCAACTCTTTGGAAACAAAGTTAATTGTTCACAATTGGACGGCAAAATGCGGAAGTCTGCCTCGACTGGGGTATAGTTGTGCGTGTCTGCCCAAAAGAAAAGCAAAACAGCCTGGCTGTTGCCGTTATGCGATAATGAGCTTTTATTAGCATAGCATGCCTAATCACAACCGACACCACGGGCCCGTTTAAGAATCTTCTGTTGATTGTTTTGGAATAGCACTTTTTCACTCCCCACGCAATGGTGGATTTGCTCCAAATTCCAATTTAATCACAACAAACCGACACTGCGCATTCCTATCGCTTTCCCCTCGTGTTTTATTTATCATTAAAAACAGATCAAGCTTACAGTCGCCGGGGACTGGAGTTAATTCTCTGTGTGCTGGCCCTTGCTGCTTGCTCGGCTAAACCTTCCAATGGACCAACGTGAGGTACGAGAATTAATTTATACATTTATATAATAAACAATGTTTATTTCCAAAACACCCCAGGGCATGCTGGGAAAGATGCTAGTCAAGCTTATCCCAACCTATCTGACCTTAATTTACAACACCTCAACAAAACAGTGCTAGTGCTGATGCCAACCTGCTTTCATCCTTTTTCTCCTCATTAAAATGTCACTTAAATTCTGCATTTTGGATAACAACACATTCTGAAATTAGAATCTATAGACCACTTTGCAAAATGTAAACTATTTAATATTATATTTTTAAATCTATCTATAGACTGTTTTAGCGGCAACAACACAAACAAACGTTATGTGGCCCAAACCCTAACCCTAACTTCCTGTAGACCTCTCTGCAAAGAATCTATACAACAATTGAAACTACTGTTGAGTATTAAATAGTAGTTTCAATTTAATTTAATACAATTAATATACAATAAAATATTGCTATTAATTAATATTATTATACATTAAATAAATTGTTATATCACAGCCAAACACAGACCGGAAGTAAACTTCGGGCCAAGCGTGTGTGTCCAATGAAAGTGTTTATATTAGAAATTAAACATTTAATGTAATAATATTAATTTCTCTTTCAACTATTCAGTTTTCTTTTATTATTGTTATTATTTATTAGTAGTTTTATTTTGTTATTGTTTATTAATAAAATATCATTTATATTATATTTTATATTTATATTATATTAAAAGCAATACTGCGCAAGTAAAACTGCTGTTGAAAAACTGAAAACTAATTGGCTGATTTTATAAAAAGTTAATTTCAGACCCAACTCAAATTTGGCGAATCAAAGAAATTAAAGGGGTCATATGGCGGAAGTATGTGTTTTTCTGTGTTTTTGGTGTGTTATAAGTTGCCCATGCATGTATTAGACACGTAAAATTGCACAAATGAAAGTGTGGGAACAAAAGATGCATTCTATCTAAAAGCGAATGCTCACCCAGACTTGCCTGAAACGCCTCGTGTAACCACACCCGGCGAATCTACGTAACTTCGTAACATGATTTGACTAAGACCGCCCAAATCTACACGTAGTTAAGGTGGCGTAATTGTAAATCTCATTGTATCGCCTGTCAGTACAATTGCTTTGGAACCTGATGTTCCAAATATGGTAAGAGGCGTTACATTTCCGTGAAATGCTTGCAGTATTCGACCAATCACTAAGCACTGGTGAACTGGCCAATCATAGCACACCTCGCTTTTCAGAGCGATGAGCTTTGTTAAAAATCAGCGTGTTTCAGAGAGGCGGGGCAAAGAGGAGATACAAACATGCACAGCATGTGGAAAATACAACGTTTTTTAAACTTTAAATGGTGTATACACATTGCGTTACATCTAAAACAAACAATAATATTCGTTTTAGCCGTGCAATATGACTCCTTTAAATGTATCTGAATACTGATGTACAGCAACTACTGTGCTTTTGTCAACTACGCTTCATTATTGGGAATAAGACTTAAAAAAGCTCCACAATTCCCACAGGGGCGGGGCCAAAAATTGGCAGATTTCACACACGCCGCCTTACACACACATGAACAGCACAACAGTTTTATTCGGACGACAGTTTTTACAGCTCAATTTGAGAACAAGTGTTTCATTAGTAGAAAACAAAAAGCAGGCAGCCTCCCTCCGTTTGCAAGGAACTGCAGCCAAATCAAGAATTGGGGTTAAGTTCTGCATTGCTGTCCAAAAAAAGAACAAAAAAAAAACAACAAAGACAAAATAGGAAGAGGAATGAGAAGAGATACAGCTATGAAAGTAACAACTTTAAAGAACAATAGTTAAGATTTTAACTTCTGAATGTATGTGTTACTTGCCCATGTCAATATGATGCTTACTGTAAGTGTTGCTGTGCAGTTGCTAAGGTATTCTTAGTGATCATTAGTGAATTGCTATGTGGTTGCTAGGTGATTATTTTCTTGACCAAATCAAAAGATCCTACCATGAAGTCTATGATGAATCACAAAACCAATCTTGGTCTTGTTTGTTTTTTAGCGTTACCAACAAACCGAAACAATTCAGGCCATGATCTCAACCCGTCTCTGCGGTGAGGCACATTAAAGAGGTTAGATTGGGACGCTCGCGAGCGTGAGTTCTGTCAGTTCACACAGATCTGGATGTGACGGCGTCCTGGTGGAACCCCTGTAAACTACACAGAACATGAAAGGGTGTCTAGGTGACAATGCGCAGCTGTGTCGTGTGCGCACAAAGCTTCTCGGAAACCCCAGGAAGCGTTCACGCACTTATCAGTCTACGTTACCAGACCACTGTGAGAACTGCTTACAACATCTGGTGACGAGTGAGCGACATCTGTTTAACAAGAACCTCAGGAAATAAAAGAGGGTGTTAGTAAATGAATTGTGAAAGAGTGAAAGATCCGTAAACGAATCGGTGTGCGATAACAAATTCTGATTGGTGAGTAAAAACACAGAGAGAGAGAGCGCTAGCTAGCGAGTGAATGAGCGAGCGAGTCATTTTGTGGCCCCTGGTTTCTTAATAGAACAGTTCTTTTTCCCTGTCAGATTTCAAATTGGATAATGCTTCCCAACGTTTACTTCGACAGACTGGAAAAGAAAAGGAAAATGGGACAAAAAGAGAAAAATGAAGAGGAAAAAGGAGGAAGAAAAGAAGTAGTATGTAAGCCTATTAGCTTCCACCCATCTGTGGGCCGTACATTACCCTCAGCTGCCCCGCAGGCACCACATCTACACACGGGAGCTCAAAGAGAAAAAATGAGCCAGGCGGAACGGCAGAGCGCCAGCGTACAGTCTTTCCATTCAGCTTGGGCCTTCCGAATTTCCAGTCGGGGCTCGTACACACATGTATCATTTCTCTGCTGATTAGGGAAGAGGGATGGTTTCACATTGAAGAGTTTAAGTGCAACAGACTTCCAGCTGGAGAGCCGATAAGGGATGATATAAAAAATGCTGAAGCATGTATTTCCCTGCGTTTTAATCTTCTCCTTCTTGTAATGTAACACTGGCTGTGGGGCTTTGCCTTGAAGCTTTTATTTAAAACACATGTTCCCGGTTTCCCTCTTAAATAAGCCTCCCTTATCTCTCCATCAATCTACAGACACTGGCCGATTCATGCCGAGCGTGGCGGGGGCCAGGTTTTACATTCATGCGTGAGTGTGTGGGTGAGCGTTTGCGCTCACGTATTTATGCGTGTTTGTGTGCATACATGTACTCTATCCATCCATCTATCTGTCCATCTACCTATCTGTATCTATGTATTCATATATCTACACTGTAAAAATGATTTGTTGTTTTAACTTAAAAAATGAAGTTACCCAGCTAGTTAATTCAACTTAGAAATTGGTTAATATAACAATTTTGCATCAAATTCACATAATAATTAATATTTCACTTTGAATTAACTCAAAATTTTAAGGCAGCCAGGGAACTTAGTTTTTTAGGTTGAAACCACAAATCAATTTTTACAGTGTATATGCATCTATCTGTCCATCTATCCATCAAAAAGTATCAAAAAACGTATACATGTATATACATTATACTTATTGTACATGTGTGTGTGTTTTAATTGTGTTATTATTATATATTATAAAAAAGGACTGGGAGAATATGTGATCATACCTGTGGCTCACAGTAAAGAATCTACAATACACTAAGGCAACCTGAAAGTCTTCAGGAAAGAGAAGGAAAAAGAAAGAAACAAGCTCTAGGCAAGGAAAATAATTTCAGCTCTCTTCGTCAATTATTAATTTCTTCATTTTTCCTTCTGAACGTGTGAAGATGCTGTGGGAAAATGAAGGAAGGAAAGCAAGAAAGAAAGAAACAAAGAAAGGAGGAGGATTGTTACCTCGCTCAGTTTAAGACCACCTTTGCTGAAAAATGACTCATATCTAATACAGCTGCATTGTTCTGGTCATGAGTCACCAAAACACATATCAACTGTACAGTCATAATCTTCAATGAATCTTCCGGCACGGATGTTGTGTATTGCCTAAATAGTCAATCGTCATTCTGTATATCAGAACATCATTCATAGGTTGTTAGTCATATCAAGCACAAACTATCACAATAAAATCTACTCAACGGGCCATTCCAATCATTTTACATTTAAATGACATGTCAATGCATCCTCCGAAGAGACTGACAAAGCTTTCAAATCGGAAAATAAAATGTAATATATTCTGCTCACGAGGCTCAACAAAAGCGGCATTTCACTTAAATACCCATAATGCCGCTGGGTTCACGAGAACGAGAACTCGTTGAGTATCGAATAAAAGGGATCAACCAGTCAAGACGTTTCATTCCATATCTTCCCACACCTAACAAAAGCATCGAGTTTAACAAAAATAAACACATCGATACATCGATTTGAACGTACGACTCCGGAACATGAAGCGCTACAGTGGGCATTTTCATTTTGACAATGTTATGAGTGAATTTAAACACCTCCAGATCAGAGCGAGCGAAGAGAACAACCTCATCTGATTTCTGAGGGGAATGTAAACAGCGTTTTCAACAGCCTGCTCGGTCTGGTATCAATCACGTTCAGACTTCATGACTAAAGGCTGCTTTTCTGCGCTGATAAAATATGGCTGTAAGTTAATGTTGTGTGTGACAGTTGCGGTCAGAGTCTTCTGGGGGGAAAGATGGATAAGAAAAGAGAGACGGTAAAGAAGAGAGCAAGAAAGCAAGAAATAAACAGACAAGCAAAGTAAGATGTTTGCCACTTAATTGGACACAGATAACAGAGAGAGCGAGAGCAAGAGCGAGCGAGAGAGAAAGAAAGAGAGGGAGTAATGAAAGCAGGCTTAGTTTTGGCAATGCTCTGTGTCCACTTTGTGCCCAACACCACTGGCCAGATAATCCGCCCGTTGCCATGGCGCTGGCCTTGAGGACCGCCTTTATTTCCCTCCTACAGAATTTACCGCTTCGCATAGACAAAGACGCACTTCTCTATCCCTCACCATAATGATTCCTCGCTAGCAATACAGAAAACAACGGCAGGAACGAAGCCTCATCGACGGCTGGTGCTGTCGCTCGACCACGTGAATGAACACATCTTTACACGCTTTAAAAGCTCAAGGGTAAAAACAGTAACGGGAGTGTGGAGTGAGGGAGGATGCTGGGAGGGAAGGAAGTTGGTGTCAAGACAAAAGAGTGATCATGAGTTTTATTTAGCTAATTTATCTTTTACTCGGTTCTCAGTGTGTTACTGCATATGTTTTATATTTTCTCAATAGAGAGCTTAGAGAAAAATGCATTTCACTTCCACAAATTACTGCGGCACGCTCCTATTGGTGTGCGTTTGATAAGGAAAACATTGAATCTTTAAAGACCTTGTGAAAAGGTTTGATGAATCGAGAGTTTTTTCTATCTTGTGTTGACATATTGCCTATTTAAAATGGGCAAAAGCTTTTAGCTTTTACATCAGTCATCCCCATGATTTGCTACTTGCTATTGCCAGTTAGATTGTAAATGTGTAAGATTTGTAGAAACAGATCATCACAACATTCTGACCAACCAAACCAGGAAAACCACACACAAAAGATCTGCAATACATCCATAAAAGGTGGCTTCTGCAAGGCATCATACAGTAGTTTATCTTCTGATGCGGCACAAGTCTGTCCCCGAGGACCAGAAAAGCCTCATACTTTGTCTCTAAGGTGACCTGTGTTGCCCTACTCTCAAACAAGATCATAGATGAGCTGCTAGACTATGCCACACTGGTCCTGGGTCTCATGGGGCAAAGTGGGCACATGCCAAACCAATCCCGAAACAGACACTGAAGAGAAATATAAAACTAAGTCCATTTGCTAACTTAAAGTGAAAGTGACCTATTAGTCAGATATGGTGACCCATACCCGAAATGTGACCTCTGCATTTAACCCATAGTAGTGAACACACGCACAGCAAGTGGTGAACACACATACACCTGGAGCAGTGGGCAGCTATCACTGCAGCGCCCGGGGAGCAAGTAGGGGTAAGGTGCCTTGCTCAAGTGCACCTCAGTCGTTACCCGCCGGCCCTGAGAATCCAACCGGCAACCTTCTGGTCACGAGTCCGACTCTCTAACCATTAGGCCACAACTTCTAATTGTAACTAATTGCAATTCCAGCAATGCTGGGATGGCATGGTTCATCAGGTTTTGCACTAAATTGTGGAGTCCATGCCAGCTGAAGTGCATGAGACATAGCACATATAATTAATACAATTATGCCTGTTTTTTCCATTGAACATTTGACTTTGTTATGCAGATAATACAATTAAAGTATTAAACAGAGTATTGTATTTCTGCAGACTGACCCACTATAAAAAACCTCACTGTATAATACTATATTAGGACACAAACACGATTCCAAGAATCAGACTGTTTTGTATGCCAGACATGCATGAATAATAAATCTTCCGCATTGTACCATGCCCGGCGAAAAATCTTTCATTAATGATGTACACCTTTCTTTCTTACCTATTTCTTTCTCCGTAGGCAGTAAATAACCTATGCTTTTCAAACACAAGCCGTCCAGGGAGGACATCTGGTTTACTCGAGTACCTAGAAATAGCAGAAATGGCCCCTGTGGTGTTGTGTGAGGATCCACAGGGCAGCGACACAGCTGCTAATCAATAGCAGTCACAAGGTTTAAAAAGGCTACGAGTCACTTTGACCACAGAGTTCAGTCAAAATGGAACCTTTTGTTTGCGATTTATCAGTGGAAGGCATGCGTCTGTGACCTCCAGTCACTGTTCTGGGCAGGAGGGGAGACGAGAGAGGGACATCTGTGGGGAGTTAGCACTGAGAGAAAAGGAGACGAGGATTAAGCCAAATTTCATTCAGGATTTGGTACTTTCTAGGAGATCTTTCTCCCTCTTGTGGAGGGCGAAGAACTCGAGGAATACACTTTATGTTATGAGAGACAGAAAAGAAAGGAAGTCATTTTAATTCAGAGTAACAACATGCTTAATTAGTGTCTGTAAAATGGCAGTTGTTTTGGAAAGCTTCTGGAGGTATTTTTCATTCGCGAAAGGCAAGAGAGATAAAAGCACAGCTGGCAGGATGCCTGAGCCTTCTTTACTACAACAATGAAGTTAAAAATAAAAAATAAAAAACCAATGACCAGGAGGGGCCGCGCAAAACTAGACTTATTTTTTCCTGCCAGGTATCCCATTAACTGTGAGCATCTTTGTAACACACAACTATTTAACACAAACAATCCCACATGAATGTAATACATTACCTTGTATCGTAAAAATATAACGTTCAGAAAAGAACCAGACGCGCAAGCTAAAACAGCGAGCGGGAAATTCTTCTTGTGCAAATAGACTGCGGTAGTCCAGATCTACGGGCCAAGCTCAGCAAACACAGAGGAAGCTTAACATCTGTAGCCATGAACAACCTGTTTGTGAAAACACACAAATCCCTAATTAGGCCTCTATAAAAGTGAATATGAACACCATGTTGTCAAACTTTCAGTTTCCAAAGGCAGCCCGATCCAACAGCGAAGGAATGCTGAGAATTGTGCGCACATTTGTTCAGGAATGGCTTTTACAAGCTCTCTGAGAACTTCTGTTGGAGGGCATGAGTTCGTCTGCTGCACGTGTGGGACTCCCAAAACTCACTGCGACAAATGCGGTTCAGTGCCGCTCAAACCATTTGATATGCTTACCTGCATGCATACAAAAGTAAATATGACAGATATTTTTTAAAAGGTAGTCTTAAAAAATGTCAAATGTATGCTTCCAAAATCACAACTAAAACCACTGTCTACCCTTCACTGACATTCTCTACCTCTGACGTTCCCTCAGTCTTCTAAGGTGAGGGCACATGTTCTGCTTGGTCAGCCATGGGTGTTGCCACGTCACCGATCGGACTGCCAGTGTCATGGATTTGAGGGTTTCTATGGCAGCGGTGGTTAATTCCCCAGGCTCTGCATGGTCTCTTTCCCATCAGCCTGACACACACTGTCTCCCTCTCTTTGGAAAAAAGCTTTCGCCAGGCCCTTAGCCAAAAGCCTTGGAGATAAGCTGCTAATAGGAAACAATCTACAGCTAATGCACACATTCCTCGGTGAAAGCATCTTTTAATAACAAAAACATAGTGCTTCCCCTTTTCTGTCTCTTTCCTCTCTTCTCCTGTCTCCACGGCCCCTTTCTAAACAAAGCTGTGGAGCGAGATAGTGAAAGCACAGTGCTGGGCCATAATAAATGGATGATAAAAAATATTGCTTGAGAAGTTTCAGCTGTTTGACAATATTTGATATATATCTCCATATTTAGTTTTTTTTTACTGATATGGCTTACAAGATTTTTTTCTTACTCTTTTTTTCTTTACCTTTTTTAACTTACCTTTTATAACTTAAATTAAAGTCAATGCATATTTTCTAGTGTTTTACAGTAAGTAACCACATAAATGGTATTTAAATATATTATCACTTTCATTTTAAAGCACCGCTAGAATAATCAATAATAATACAATTAGTGCTGTCAAATCGATTAATCGCAATTAATAAATTCCAAAATAAATGTTTACGTTTATATAATATATTGTGTGTGTCGCGTGTATATTTATATGTATATATATATATATATATATATACACACACACACACACACGTGTATATACATGTATATATATATATTAATATTTATATTAGGGCTGTTAAATGACTTATTGAGATTAATCGCATCTAGAATGAAAGTTTGTGTTTGTTTACATAATGTATACTGTGGTTATTAATTTTGTATTTATAAACACATACATGCATATATTTAAGAAAAATATAAAAATCAATAAATGTTTACATATAATTTCAATTATACATAAACAAAAACATGTAAATATTCCAAAACGTTTATGCATGTATGTGTTTATAAATATAAATTAATATGCACAGTACACAGACATATATTATGTGTAAACAAACTTTTATTCTGAGTGCGATTAATCGTTTAACAACCCTAATTTATATATTTAAATAAATATTTGTTATATATTCACATGTATGTGTGTGCATTTAAACACAACACACAAACACATTTTATACAAACATTTTTTAATCAATTAGTCAAGTTGACAGGAATAAATAAAATCTATGTCATATTCATATCATAAAATACACATTTCAATAAACTATATATTCTGCACACTGAGATCTATTTTTGAATGATGACACAAAATAAGCAATTCAGATTGAGTAGGGCAAGTGTGTGATGCTCACTTTCAAATGTCATTCACCCAACAGTAAGGCATATGGAGAGGCAGCTGAGAGAAAAGGCACAGAGAAAGACAATCAGAGCGTGCTGCTACCTGAACAGAAATCAGAGTATAAAAGCGTAGGTGTGGCCCTCTGGCCCAGAGGCTCCGAGTGATTAAATGATTAGTGAGGGAAACGAGTGAAGAACAAGCTGCCATCTGCAACAAAATGGGCAGAAAGTTAGGCCCCCGGCACGCACACACACACACTTCACGCTGACTTGTTTGTTTGATGCCCTGCTACCGCTTTTTTCCTGCAGATACTGGGTGGGATCCCATGAGCTCCGCCACGCAGCGTGAGAACGAGCGGAAATAACGCGAGCTAGAACGGCGAGATTTCCCTGATCTCCATCGCGATCAGTGATTCGGCTAACAGATGTGCTGACAAATATGAGTGAGAACGAGAAGAAAAGGTCCTGTAAATCAGAGCCGGCCCGCTGTGGCTCCATCTTGCTGTGATTATAGCTGCAGTCATGTCTGACGTTGTAATTGCGACTGGCTGCGAGCTGTTTACGGGTATGGAATGGCACATATGGACTTCCCCCTTTCATTTTAGGGCTGCTGTACATTCTCCTGATTGTGTCTCCTCCTCTCCAGCGTTCATTCCATCACTGACACCATTCGTGTAGCCGAGCCCTTGATGGACGACTGTGCTGTGTGAGATCTGTTGCCTGGCAACACCTGTAAACAATCGGAATGTTTTCATTTTGTTTATTCAAATCATGTGGAAAACGATTTGTAATTGAGCCAAATCCGATCGTGTTTGCTGTGAACGTTTTGGATGTGCTGTCAAATCGTTATATCTAAGGGTGGGAATTTTATTAACTTTTATTAATAAATCACATTTTTCCAGGTATCAAAAATTAAAAGCTGTATGAAAGCTAAAAAAAAACGAGGAGAATAGTGAAAGAATGGTGAGGTAATTTAAAGCTCCAATCTGTAACCTTTGACTCTATTTCACCACCTCTGTTTACAAATAAAACTGCAGGATCCTTCACATTTTTGCTTGATGGTACAATGACATTTCCCACTTAAGGCTGAAGTATAGTTCCCTTTTTTAGGCGAACGCGAGGGACAGCGTACAGTGCGCGTGACGCAAATTTCATCATCAGAATAGTATGCCACAGGCTTAAAGCGTACAAACTGCTTAACCTATAAATTAATAATCTTACTGTCGTGATTTCTTAGTGACAGTTTTGTTTGTAGCTTTAAAATATATAAGATCTGATTTTTATTGCACGATTATTACAGCCAAAATAATTTATACTGACGAAATTGTTTTCACCTTTCAATCCAAATACCAAACAAAGTGAAAACAAACAATTTCCCTCCCTCACAATGACTGCATTTATGTCTCTTAATGATGCATAACAGCTAGCGTTAACGCTTATGCTTGCTAACATTTTGTCACGCTCACCTCAAACGTCACCTGTGCTGAGCAACATGACAAATGACACGGACGCATAATCCTACAATCCTTTTTCAGCAAAGCGCACAACCTACCGAAAAGTTTACGTGCATTATAAATAGATGAGGCTTGTGTTCTGCTCTCGATTGTTTTTAATCAGAATTCCATCAAGCTAAATGCTTTGGGTTTCTTTCGACTCTCGAATGGCTCAGAAGTCTTTGCAGTTTAAAGTGGCTATTCCCAGCCTGGAACAGTGCTTTCCCTGTCTGTCTCTCTGTGGATAAATCTCTTTAGTAAATAGCTCCAAGGCTCCACTAAGAAATATAGTATGGATCAAAGAAGCCATGTCTTCCTGTATAAAAAGCCCAGGCCACAAGCTTGCTTGTTTGTCCAAAACAATTAAGGTCGTTATGAGGGGGTTCCTGACAAATAGCTACCAGCTGATAGTGCTTTGCAAACTCTGGAGGAGGTCGGTGGGGTGCGCGTGGGAGGGACCGGGGGCCCAGACCCAAAGACAGGTTTCCAAATAAATGATTGGTCAGGGTCCAAAGCCCGTCTAATCTTGGCCAATTGCTCCTTAATTATGTAAGGTGCTGCCAATTTGAACTGTCGAGAAAATCAGGATCACCGCGCATTCATCTCTCCCCTAAGTTCTGACTGGGTCTGGTCATTATTCGGGCGGATCTCGTTTTCACACATGGAACCAATATGCAAGCCAGATGTTGATTTGCAGTTGGGTACAGAGCACAACAACTCATCTACACGCAACGGCAGTCCACGTCGGGCTGCTGTCTCACACCCTAGACGGGTGGCACAGGAGAAGAAAAAGGAATAAAGGAGGGAGTGATTGATGAAAAAAGAAAATTCTGGTAAATCCACTGTCAGGTCAACGACTTTTGTCATGCATAGTTAAAACAGATGTCTTATTGCAGTCGGCTGGCTCTGAATTTAGACCTCAGTGTTCAAACATGCAAACCAACAGAGCTTTGGTCACCAAATCAAAAGCGCTTTTCACATAAACATTCAAATTATGTACTACTTTTTTTCAGCTCCCTCTGTTCTTCTCTAGGTCATAAATAGCTCAGATTCTGGTTTCAGGCCCCGCCTGCATTATTAGGGCCACCTGGCTGGTTTTGGCAAAGCTCAATGAGTAAACCGGGTCTTTTGAATGACACACCGCATATGCAATTGCTTCCTCATTATATGCAGATACGATCTTTGGTGACCTACTGCCAATCCAAATTTAGAGCTGTTCTTATTCTGAACGAGTTCAAGGTTTAAATAATGATCCGTTCACAATAGGCGGGTGGTGGAAAGGTTTTTCTTTTTCCAGTGATGACCACAGGCTGTCACAAATTTAAAGGGACAGTTCACCCAAAAATGAAAATTCTGTCATCATTTAGTCAGAATCTGTCTGGTTATAAGAATTCTTCTAAATATCTTTCTCTGTGTTCATCAGAACAAAGAATTTATACCGATTTGGAACTACTCAAAGGTGAGTAAATGATGACAGAATTTTCATTTTGGGGTGAAGTATCCCTTTAAGATGGATGCCTTGCTGCCCATACAGTCAATAAACTTACAGCCAGCTTTTGTAAAATACAGTAAAAAGACTTGAGGTCTTTGCACATACAATCCGAAATTTTCGTATATGTT
Source organism: Triplophysa rosa (assembly GCF_024868665.1). Taxonomy (NCBI): domain Eukaryota; kingdom Metazoa; phylum Chordata; class Actinopteri; order Cypriniformes; family Nemacheilidae; genus Triplophysa; species Triplophysa rosa. Next base: position 8,364,066 of record NC_079905.1, on the reverse strand, counting down.
ATTTCGTATTCGTCATCCTAAAAATTTGTCACGGACAGAAACCTTGCACACTGAGTCCGATGCGTATTTATTAATCCGTTGCGGAAAAAAAATGGCAAAACAATTCAAAATGAAGTCTTCAAGCGGTGATGATGATTTTGTTGTCCTCCCTCTTCTTAAAAAGAGAAAAATAAAGAGGAAATATTGGGTCCATCCAGTCCTGAGGTTGCGTAACGAGGAAGGAGAGTTCCACCTCCTTATCATGGAACTGCGGGATTATCCTGACCGATTTAAAATTTACTTCAGGATGTCAGTTGCTCAGTTTGATGCTTTGCTAGACCACCAATTTCCGTGAACCAATTGATCCTGAACAGAGACTGGCAGTATGTCTAAGGTGTGGATACACACACACACGCCGCGGCGCACTCTCACCAAACTGTGGCATCGGACAAGTTTTACATTAGGGACAATAGCCAAAACACCTTTGAAAACGATTCCTACAGATGCGAAAAATGCAGAAAATCGAACCCGGTCCAAATTTTTTTATGACGGACGAAAATATCGGAGGCAGTGTGTAAATGTGATTGACACAACGTAAGGTCGTATTTATTTTTTCACGTGCAGAAGTTTCGTATGAAAATTTCGGACTCAATGTGCAATGGACTTTATAAGGTTTTAAACCAACACTAGTCATGCCTATTTATCTAAAAAACATTCGAGCAATTTAGTCATAGCAATGCCGTTATTATAGTAACCACAAAGCCTATTTTTCTATTTCACCATTTTTAAGAGCTACACTGTAAAACTTTCCTGTAATTTCGCCGCAGGTTTGCCAGTAACTTACTGTAGATTTAATGTACAATTTTGTTTTAAGCATAAACATACCTAGTTTATATATATTTCTTTCATAATACAAAACTAAATATCTTGGGTCACTTTTCTTGTTATGTAAATGCGTCGTAATTTAAAAAGTTTTAAATACTTTTTACAGAAAACAAGAGAAAAATTCTTAGGAAGAATGTTATTTTTTTGCAGTGTTGCTGTGCTAATTCCAGTCTCTTCTTGACTTACCGCATGCTCTTCTTTTGAATCTCAAAAGTCAAAGTGTTTTAATTTTGATTAAAGTAATTGAAAACAGTACTAATTGGAAAGTATATTACGTAGTAATTAAATCTACAGTAAGTTACTGGCAAACCTGCTGCAAAAACTACAGCAAAGTTTTACAGTGTAGTGTTTAAAATAATAAATGATACATTATTCATTAACTTCTAACAACTGTCATTCAAATACATTTCTACTTTTCGCAAAACCAAGTCCAGCATGTGTTAGTTTTAGGACACAGCCATTATATCTGCACACCCCATCAGTAATCCATGTGGTTTTTCCAAGCACAACTGAGCCTACGTTAGACGTAAAACCTTTCAAAAACCATAGTCAGTGAGCTTTGAGTGTTAACGGATAGAGACGGCTCGCAGCTGAATAACGGGTTTCTTATACAACATCTGATGAAACGTACTTGCGGTTGTCTTTCTGTGCTCGTCTAAAATGGAATAAGAGAAAGTTGTTCAGAAACGCCAGTTATTGCTGCATTATTCAAGGTGGGAGATGATGAAACGTGATGGTGGGTTGGTTTACGGGGGCTCCTGCCATGGGAAACGACTGGAATCAAGACAGACGAGACGCAGATCACAGAATGCCCCCCCCCCACCCCACACACAACCCCTCCCTTTCTGCCCGAAACCAGATGTTTGAACGCAGAGGGATATTCACATCTGACCATTTCATCCCCCTCCAACTCAACCATCTTTACACATGATTTGAATGTGCCCACAAGACGGCATACAAACGGCAACAAACGCAATGGAACACATCACGGGCACGTCATGAGCCCATTGAATTTAATGAGCGATTCATAATAAAAACAACAAATTACACAATTAAAGCATAAAAATAACTGCAGCTGAAATTCTGTCCCTGAACAAATTACTCTTGTCAACGACGTATTGGGCGTGCTTGTGTTTTGCATGGCGTCTACCAAGCTGGATACCGTTACACCCTTTCATTTAAAATTTCATTTGGCCTCAAATGCAAATAACGACGTTATGGGGGTAGGGTCAGATTTGGGGAGGGGGGCATGGCAAATTTTATTATCGCTGACATTTATTGTCAAGGTTTGGTGAATGAAAGCAGACGTGGGTGGTAAGAATGCAGGTTTCCGGCACGCCACTACTTAACAAGGTGATTCGGTGCAGCTGTGGATTGAACGTGCTGTCACATATGACAAACTTAAGACAAAGCATGTTTGGATGTGATATTTCATTTAAATGATTCGCTTAACATCAGAAGGTTTGTATAACAATGCATGCATGAAAGCTTAACACATGTCTTCAATGGAATCCACGGATAATGTGTGTCATCTCAGAATTTGTGTTGTCTCAAAATGTTCAGCTGTAATACACTTTGAATTGATATTAAATTTTATACTTTTCATTTTAGATTTTATAATAAATATTAGCATGACTAATTGTGTATGCATACAGTAGAGGATCATGTAAAGTAGACCACAAGCTCGCGTTTGACTTGATGGCAAAATGTTCCTTATTTAAATAAACAAAAAACAAATTCATAACATTCACACTTAAGACATTTTTGAGTAAAATCAATTTAAAATTTTAGACAAAGAGGCAAAAAAAGTAGCATCATTGACTATAAGGGAGGACATCTTTACACTATATAAGTAGTTTTTATGCTTTAAAGGTATAGTTCACCCAAAAAAGGCAATTTTGACAACATTAACACAAACTAAGATTTAAAAAAGTATTCATTTAGAAAATATATTTTGAAGAATTTTGGTAACCGAACCACGGCAGTACCCATTGACTTCCATTGTATAGACGCAAAACCAATGCAAGTAGATTGATACCGCTGTTCATCAAAATATCTTTTGTGTTCTGCTGAAGAAAGAAGGGTTTAAAATGACAAGATAATGAGTAAATGATGACAGAATTTTCATTTTTGGGTGAACTATCCCTTTATGTCATTCACGTTGTGCATGTGGTGTGTCTGGTACAGGTACTGTGCAAATATACGTCAAGCGACTGATCGTAACAAAACGTTCAGTGTACTTGAATAAGTGCCATTCAGACTCGAGGTCAATAAATTAACCGGTCATTGAAAAAGGTTAAAAAATGCTGTGGAAATTCACATGCCGCATTGGAACGAACGCCTCTGAACAAACATGTTGAACGCAGCTGGCCGTGAGTGAAAGGACTTGATTTAGGATGCTGGAGAGGGATGTAATCACGGCAGACAGACACATGAGTGAATTACCTCCGATTATGTCTTGCCTCAACTTTAAACACAATCTGACCATTATGGGCCCATGGAACAGCAAACTTTGCTCACAACCTCGCCATCCTTTCCATTCTACCTCTTACCCAGGCCTGCCAAAACCCCAGAAACAGGGTGAATACACATATACACACACTCTGCTCGCCCCTGCGTGGTCTGGTCTGGCGTGGCCGGCTGACTGCACAAGGGTGTCAGTTTGTTTCTGCAGCAGTCAAATTTCCCATCATTCCATAGACAAAAATAAACAGGGGCTGTTGAAACGGCTCAGTGTGTTCGGCCCCCTCAGACAGTGAGGTCATCTGCAGACTCTAGACAGCAGCAGGTAGTTACACCCCCCCAGCTCCCTTCCTCTCCTTGCCCATAAAATGTGGCACTCTGTTACAAAACTTGCCTGCAAGTTGCAGAGGAAGGTTTTCCACTTCCTGTCCAAACGCTAATACTACTAGCAAGGGCGTTCGAGAACACCAATCGACGGTGTCGAGGCAGAAACGCAGACGTGCGTCTTTCAAGGAAAAACAAACACGTTCACTGAGAACTGAAATACACTGAAAAGAGAAATAATGGGACAGGAGTTTCAATATGTTCTGTGTAAGCAGACCATTCAACCAATTCAGTGGAACATTCAGCGATACACACAAACATGCAGTCAGAGCCAACTGGAGGTGTGGAATGGTGTTATAACAGATTGTTGTTTGCTGGGTTGGAGGTCTTGTGACATTTCCAGAGAGCAGGTGAGAAGTGCATTATCCTCAGATCATTCATACACAAGCCTTCAAGCCTAACCTTACTGCAACACTCTCTACAAAGGTAACATGACCGATAAAAGCCCACTGATGACTATTACAAAGAATGAGAGTGCAGAAAATATGTGCACTGCAAAAAATGACCAAGTATGAAAAAATATATAATACTATATATAAAAATATAGTATATGCCACCATTCAAAACTTTAGGACACTATTAATTCCTTTTAGAGAAAAACTAATCTAAGCAATAATGTGATGATGAGATTTATGTTATGACTAGAGAAAACAGAAACAAATCAAAGTTATATCATATTTTAGTGTCTTTAACGGGGATGTGCGACTTCTTTTTCGAACATGAAAATCCATTTCGTAACAACATTTCTTAGTCTCTTATTAGACCATTCTCCAAGAAAAGCACATCCACGTGTCAACCTGCGAGAGCCAGATGAAAGAGCACACCCACACATCAACCGAGGAGATTGGGAGAAGGAGCATGCGCACATGTCAACCAGCTGGAGCAAGAGAGAGAGAGCACTGCGTTGGTGAAGTTCATGCCGGACATGAACCGCAATCGGTAAGTGAAACCGAGTCATATGTCTGTGTTTTGTTGGCAATGGGTTCGCACATGCTTTAGTTCCGAGATTCGAGATCACAAAATACATTTCAGTCAAATAATCCTAAACTTTTGAAAGGTTGTTGTCAACTCTAGCATAGATGTGTCCTATGCTGCAACACAGCTAAAATTCAGAAAACAAACTGTTAAAAATATATTACTTTCTTTTATTAAAGCTGCCATAACACGCACACTGTCTGACAATCTCATATTAATCTTGAGTACCTATAGAGTAGTATTGTATTCTTTGTATCTTTGAAGAGTATTTGGTTGGATCACATTTATAAAAGATAGATACAGCTGTACGATTATTTCCAGAAAAATACGACGTCCTGGGGGTGTGCGGGGGGAGGAACTAAATCCCGAGCACACAATAGCCTGCCCTACATCACTGCATTATCCCTGCATAACTACTGATTCACTATAAGTTTGTGTTGTTTATGCACGTACTCGCCGATTGCCAACCAAACAGACATATGACTTAGTTTGACTTACCGCATACTGTTCATGTCCGGCATCTCTTAACGCTGGGACCGCTCCATCTATCAGTTTCAAACGATCTGCAAATCCAGCATTATATCCAGCGTTTATATAACATTCATCACTGAAATGCAGTGAACAAAAAAACACACCTAAACTTCACTATCGCAAGAGTAACAAACTGCACCTGCAGGCCCACAGCGCAGCCAATCTTGACGCAGTGCAGCCAATCTTGATGGTAAGCGGGTCTCGCTCGTCGGTTGGCGCGTGGGCGGGCTCTATCTTTCGCTTTGCCGTGCTTTTCTGGGAGAATTGCCAAATAAAAGGAATAGGATCCCTGTTACGAAAACTTTCCGAAACAAGTTGGAGTGCTGGGGGAGTATATCGAGCACAGAAATACTACATCACACGTCCAACTCGTTTTTTGACAAGTTGACCATGTTAAGCATGAGATGCCTGCATGTTTAACATTGTAAATAAGTCAGAATGCATGAAACACCGTTGTATCCCCCCTTTAATATTTATAATATAAAACAGCATAAGAGAGATTCATTTAATTTATTTTTATTTTTGCTGTCACACAATAAGACACATATGTGGTTTATTTGCCACACAACCAATATATATTATAAATATATCAATCCGTTCCCAAAAAAGCAAAAGAAACAGACAGAAGACCAGTGCAATTTAACTCATCTTAGAAAAATATTATCTTTGTTTTTTGTACCACTGAGGTCTATAGGCACAGCTTGTTCCCGGTCTGTGATTATTCTCCTCTGGCCAGTATATTTCCAAAGGACTGTCAATCCATTGCATCTCAACCGGAGCTCTGATCTACTCAGCACTGTCCAATGAGGAAATTATCTTTTAACCGGCAGTGCCGCTGATACAGCTAAAAGAATGTTCAAATAATGAGATGCCAGGAAGAATCTGTGATTAGCACTCACTGATCTATATAAGCCATTACTTATTATCACCAAAGGAAAATAACCTCGGCCATCTTTTGGACACCCGAGGAGACATCCTGAAAGGGCAACCTACCCATAATCCTGCCAAGCTTCCATTCCGCATTAACAACTGGGCAACAGAGCTCCGCCATGAAGTCAGAAGGACACTGTGCTGCATTGGAAAACGCATTGTGTATTTCAAGAATATGTATGAGCGTTAAGAAAGAAAGAATCTAAATGAATTTCAACTGGACGGACTAGAGACAGAAACACAAACAACACTAGTGTGCTGGAAATGTATTCTCTGTGGCAACATTAAATTGCAACCTCTCATGTGCCCTCTAGCTGCTACCCAACAATTCTGTGGTATTAAATACAGCAGTGTAACTGCGATCTGTATGCCAGGCTGGTCTGGAGATTCTCCTGTATCTTGTGGTATGTTCTCTAAATGGACAAATGAAAAAAACACATGTTCTGGCTACCCACGCTGAAGCCCAGATGTACACTGCCAAGAGTGCTAGAGGTCATTGAGGAGGGCAGGTACTGCTTATCATTTCCTGGGCGAAGGGGTGAGATTACAACCCCTATAAGTTTGTAAATGTCATCAGAAATTACAGACATATGATTCTGATGATCAGCAAAAACGCCAAGTCATCTTTCTCCTATTTTCTTCCTTCAACAGGAAACACAGTCGCTGCTCAGGTGGAACCACATCTGCGTAATATTCCTCCTCAGCTTTGGCTACACAGCATTACAAAAGGAGATGGAAATGAGAAAAAGAAAAGCCTATAAAAAATGAAACACATTAAGAAAAAATACCAATGGTAATTCAATACATAGGATTCCCGGGAACATACAGTGCGGCTTATCAAAGCAGCTGTCACTGAATATAATTTGAGGCAGCGGGTGGAAATGTAAACGATGGCAAACCTAATGAATTTCATTTCAGGCTTGCCCAAAGTAGACGTACTGTTTATCACAATTCTGTCTCCTCGTAATGACTCATTTACGCTGTTTGCACTCGCTCGCACTTTTCAAGCCAGAGAACCATGCGTAGTAAATTGAGTGGCGTGGTTCAAGAATTTGAGGTATATTTGTAACGTAATAAAAACACAAATGGAGAACGTAATACAAAGGGATTTCACATCTCCGTAGAGCTAAACAAAACATACAAAAAATACAGGTGCTTATATTAAATGACAGATATTGTCAGCTATTAAAGGGACAGTTCACGCAAAAATACAAATTCTGTCATTTACTCACCCTCAAGTTGTTTCAAATCTGAATTTCTTTGCTGTGATGAACACAGAGAAAGATATTTGGAAGAATGCTTGTAACCAAACAGCTCTTGGTAACCACTGACTACCATTGTAGGAAAAATGACAATGGTAGTCAAAAGTGGCCCAGAACTGTTTGCTTTCCTATATTCTTCAAAATATCTTATTTTGTATTCACAACAAAGCCATTTCGGTAAGGCTTTCCTTAAAGCCTTTAGGTATAATGCATTATTTAAGGGTTATTAAACGGTATGATGCATTATTATTGTTCATAATGTGTGTTGTAATACATTAAATGTTGTTGTAAAGAACTATAACCAAAATAAAAATGCGTAAAAGTGTAACAATGAATTGATAAGTGCTATAATGTATGAACTGTAGTTACCTTTACTTTTTAATTATTCATGAGACATTATAAGGTCCATAACAAGGCATAAAATAATACATTAAAACTACTTTTATAATGCATTATACATATATGCTTTAAGTAAGTAAGTGTTAGCGCAAATTTTCCTACTACGGCAGTTAATGGTGGACAAGAACTGTTCAGTTACAAGCATTCTTCCAAATATCTTTCTCTGTGTTCTTTAAAACAAAGAAATGTATACAGATTTGGAATAACTTGATGGTGAGTAAATGAAGATAGTCATTTTTGAGTGAACTGTTCCTTTAACCCCCCCCAAAGGTTGAGGAAAGGTTGAAAAAAAACATGTTCGTATAATTGTTAAAGCAAACCTTTTGTGCACAATACAGATGTATTGGTTCTGACCTCCCTCTCCTGCCCCCACATGTCTCTTTAAACATTCTGAACTGCATTACATTTGCGTCATCAGCGACATATTGCCTGTAAAGTTCAGAAACAACTTTCACAACTCTGACATCGAACTGACTCTGAACTACACATAACCTGACACACTCAATCATTTATTTGACACCCTAAGTATCATTATAAACAGTATGTATATACAGAGAGAGAGTGAGAGAGGCAAAGTACAGATCCAGGAGAACCAAACAAAATGATCCATACTAAAACTAAGACATTAAGTTCAGTACAATCCTCTGCCCTCTACACAATGTTCAGTGCTTCTCTGCTAAGCTACAATCCTTCTTTGACACTCAGTAGGTAATCGAGCATTCAGAGGCATGTGGATACACCCTGCTTGGGGAAATGAATTGCTGGTTCTTTTGGTTTTGTGCACAAGTTTATCTCTGTGCTCTCAGCAGTGCAGGTGCTGGAAGACCTGACTTAGAGAAAAGAATTGTATTTTTGGGGATCGGCAAGGGAGGATCATCTCACCTGGTGGGGTTGTTAAACCTGGGGGGCTGAAGACAGTATGTCTGGCAAGCGGGCTGAGATAGGCGACACGTCTGAATGTTCTACTACTGCATTTGCAAGAAACGGTTGCAGTGTCAGCACAATATCAGATAAATTCCTTACCTTGCAGAAATACGGTAAGGGAGAGGAACCATCTGTCTGACGAATGGTACATCTAACTCTCCTGACCCATGCCACTTTGACTCCAAAGCTCTCCAGACCCAACACTGCCACCTAACTTTATGTGATTCAATGAACAGATCTTAACCCCAGCATATTTTTTTATTTTGCCAAATTTTGTCAATGCATTTTATACTTAGTCTGTCTGTCTTTGCAACTGGCCTGAATGAGAGTCTGCATGTTTGCTGTGTACCCGTACCATCTCCAAACTCTTAAAGCCCGGCACCTGACACTCCCTGATTCAGCACACTAATAGGTAAGCTAGCCGTCTCTACAAATCAAAGCTAATCAGCAGTTAGCCAGACTTTCCCTTTTCTTTGCACCGTTCCCTCTCCCGCGGACAATCCGTGAGGCATATTAAACATGCACCAAGTGCCTGCCTGAACTTATTTGAACTGCAGCCCAAGGAAGACTGTGGGACAGGTTCAAGACATGTAAAAAAAAAAGTGAAAGGGAGGGAGTTAAAATCTGAATGTCACCTTCCTCAAATGCTCGGCTAATCCGACACTGCGTACAAATTAAACGGCACATTGTATTAGTTAAGGAACAAAAAGGGGCTCCTGTCTCTTTGATGTGGGCCAGGCGGCGCTGGACGCTGGAATCCACAGCCGGCCTGGTGTCAGATTGGGATCAAACGCAGCTAGAGTCACATCTAAATAGGAATCTGGAATGGAAAACGCAGAGAGGAGGGAAAGGGTTGCAGGGAAGGTGACCACACATGAAGACCAAACGTTTGCTTCACACATATGCCCATACTCTCTCCATCTCTCTCTCTCTCTCTCACACACACACACACACACACACACACACGCGCGCACGCGCGCACGCGCACACGCACACACACACAAAAGCAGATTACAAGCCATGCACAAGACTTTTAGGGTTCCTGCTGAAAGAAGAACTACTTTATTTTTAGTATTAAAATGCTACTATAATTTTACATGTGATGATTATTAGCAATGTGGCTTCTAGCACACCTTTCTAGCTCTTTAAAGCTAGTGTGTGTACTGTATATTTTTCATTTAAATGTTAAAACACTTTTATCCCAGCAGAGACAATCATAAGTAAGAATTCTGGGAAATAGTTATTATTACTAAAATATTAGAAATGTATTCATTAGTAATTATTATTTAGCTTTTTTCTAATTAAATCAATATATAAAAATATGAAAAACATATATAAAAACATAATATATAAACCTATCTGCCACATGGGATAGCAAAATAATATTGTGTAATAAATAAATGGATAATTCGTATTAAATACATAATATAAAATGAAATAACCCCTTTTAAATTAAGTAACTCATTTTTTCCAATGCCATTTGGCAGAATGCCATAATAGTTTATTTTGATAAACAAGTTTTTCAAATCAATTTATTTTGGTTTTACTTTTTCAATATTTAGTATTCTTAATCTGCTGGCTCCTTTGCAAAAACAATAAATGAAAGTACAGGAAAGTTAGCCCAAGGCAGATCAAATCAAAAACTATTCTTGAGATCTTCACGCAACATTAGCATTCAGTGCAATTCAGTGCTTTTCTCACTATAAAGTAAAGTCGGCGGGTTAAGTTTGGAAAGTGTAACCAGGAAAGAATCCCACTTGGACACCAACGCACAAAAAGAGAATTGTGGGAGTAAGTTCAGTGTGATCTACAGGTTTGTGTCTCAAGGCTTAGTTACATAAAACAATAGGACTATCTTTACAGATACTAAGTGCAACAAGCAACATAAAAGCATAACCACATGATTAAACTTCACACACAAAACACACATCCCTTTACTCCAGGGGTTGTGTAACGCCAGTGCTAAACACGCAGTGGGAATATCAAACTGGAGCAATTAACGTGACCCTCAACTGGCATGAGGTCAACTGCAAAAAACGGTGTCCCTTTTGAACATAACCCCAAACAATGATCGTAAGGCTGGGGTGCAGCCACAGTGCCCCGGGAGGGGGGTTAATTGCTGACCGCTGGAAAGGCTGGGGAAGGCGCCAGTGGGCAGTGCAGGAGAACTCTGGACCGGGGGTAATGAGCTCTAACATTAGGCGACACTGGAGACGCCAGCGGTTCAAACCCTGCCGCAGCAAGAGAACGCATCTCTCTGTGGACACGCTGCATCTTTAAGAATGGTAGCTGATTGTAAAAGCTATGCTGGCCTCTTACAGGGATAGTTCACCCATAAATAAAAATTCTGAAAATCATTTATTCACCCTCATGTGGAACACAAAAGAAGATATTTTGAGAAATGTCTCGTTTTGTGCCCATATAATGGAAGTCAATGGGGTCCCAAATTGTTTGCTTGCCAACATTCTTCAAAATATCTTCTTTTGCTACCTTGAAGACAATGGTTTGTGCATTTCATAAGATGCAAAAGTCTGTAATGATCAGTCCAATGACACATACAGCAACGATCCAAAAGTTAATCCGGCTTTATTGCTCAGTGTTTATTCCTCAGTGATTCATCAATAAGGGAAAATGATGCTCCGAAATTACAGTCGATATTTTAATCATTGGAGAATCTGAGCACCTCAATGATTCATAATTGGCTAAAAGCAAAAAACCTCGGGCTTCCTCTGATACACCCCAGCTTCTCATTTTAAAGATGATTTAAATAATGACACAAGGCTCATTTCACAGGGCAGTCTAAAGGTGAGGTCAAAAGTACATGTGGTACGTTCAATAAACTCAAAATAATTTCGGGCCCAGTTGTGGTAACTGAGTCACATAGTGGCAAGCTACAAAAATATGATATCATTTTAAGAGGTCAAACAACATCCAGAACTGTATTTTATAAACGGTAGAGTTTATAAGATTTCAAATGTTTAGATTTGTATTTTTTATTTGTAGTGGTGGGAATATAAAACAGGAACTGTACGAAATGGAAATGTCAGTCCTTTCTCTTCAGAATTTCTAAATGTGTTTCACATAAGACAGCAGGCCACATTTTACGTCACTAAATAGGTATCTAATATCAAATGTCCAACAAAAAGGAAGAGCGCCATAAAAGAGGTGGAAAGAAACCCAAAACAAACAGCTCTCAGGTTTCCAAGGCACCTCCAAAGCCAAGCCCCTCCATCGCAGTTATCTGGTTGTTCATGCCACGGTTGCAGCTAATCCCTAATTCACTCGAATCGAATCGATCTTGAAGTCCGAGTGCTGAAACAGGTTTGTGTGTGCCTTGGCTCCAGACAGGGTTCTTCAGGTTCTTTAGTAAAGGACCCCTCCCTGACTGAGCCTGGTTTCATAATAAGACAGATGACTCACACGCCAAGTCATGGTAACTCAAAAAATATTGTGACGGACTTCAGAGCCCTTCTGAGTCCTATTAAGCCTAAGCAGTCCCAAAAAATGTTCTGATTCAACATTTCCTGAAGGCTAAAGCGAGGCCTCCACCTCCACACCCCGAAGCTTTCACACACTCGCCGACACGCCCAGCCTAATGACTTAACCACCGACCGTGACACGCCCGACCTTCTCTCCTGCCAACCATTTTCCAGAGAGGAGCGAGCGAGCGCCAGAGATGTACTGCTTTGCAGACCGATTCCCGTCGCCTTCCTTCAAAACAAAAAACAAAAACCTTTTCTTTTGAGCCAACGGGTTACATCAGACAGTGATTCTTTTTGGACGGGAGACGCACAGGAAGCAACGATTCCCAGAAGGGGCGCCTGTTGCTCAGAACTCGTCGTTGAAGGGCCCGACTTTAAATGTAGTCAAACACGGAGGCTAGAAAGCGGAAATTATGTCTGAGTTGCATGAGAGTCGCTCCTTCCCCTGGCTGTCAGTCGGCGTGGAGATCAAAGAGGAACGGCAAGCTTTCACGCGCGCATAAATATACAGAACATGTCGCTGAGCTGTTGAATCCACATTAATGTATATACAATGGTACGACCTTGGTTTTCACAAAGTCATTTAAACGCAGTCCAATTCTGCTCGAAATGTCAGGCGGTGAATATATTACATAAAAGAACCTTTATGGAACACATGTTTTTTGTAGCTGTGCATCTTTAAGCAGTCCCGGCCTGTCATATTTCTCCTGCTCACCTTTAAAAAAAGCCTAAAATAGCCCTGATCGGTAGTCATATAACACGCACACTTAATACATTATACATCCTAATTTTTATACACACAAAACATATGCTTTCGTGCAGTTTAAGCTACTGTATCAGATTCACCATGTTATTGGATTGATGTGCCTGACAGAGACCGTGGCATATGGCAAAAGCCGAGGGCAGGAAACTCAGATGTATTGTTACACAGATAAGATACACACTTTCATTACACACGTGTCTTTGTGTTACGCTCAACATAAAAATCCATATCAAGGCATGTCTTCATTTTCTGACATTGACACAAAGGGAAATAGACAAGACAGGATTTGCGTATCCTGAAGGAAAAATCGATCCTAGCAAGACAGCCAAAATTGTGGGGACCAATCACAATTCAGTATGCACATAGCTGTAACAACGCAGACCAATAGTATGCAATTAGTACGATGACATTATATTAGCAGGTTGCATTTTTGAATGAAACAAAAACATTTCATCAACGCAAAAATCTAAAGCTGCCATGCATTACTTTTTAGTTAATAATAACCAAAAATCTGTTATTGGATAAGTATATAAACGGTAAGCATATAGACCACTTTGGAAGATGTAAACAACACATCTTTAATGTGTTTGTGTAGTGTTTTTTTAACACTACATTTGAACAAAATACAACCAACCGAACATTTATAACCAATTAAAAATAATAAACTAATATCTTTAAAATGTAATTATAAATATAAGATTTAAACGCAATAAAAAATGAACCCGGAATTGCTTTTGGACCAGTGTTTACTACTAATGAAGTGGTCTATAATAATGATTTAAATGGTGTTGGGTACGAAGTAACAGGAAATGTCAGTTTTACATCATTTAACTTCCCACGGAAAGGGACCTGCAATTTCAAACAGCGATGGCAGCATGGAGGAAAAAGTTACAGATTGCAGCTTGAAGCTTACATTAGGGGGCATTTTTACATATAAAAGTTACATTTCCTTTAAAAATAAATCTAAAGATGGATTACGGTACATGATTTTAGCTCTGACTTTGGCCCCAATTTGCAGCGGGTACAAGTCGGTGTTAGTTATAATCATTCTGCAGATTTTGGGCATGTGGACTTGACAGATTTCACAGAAAACCACGTAGTGTGTGATGGCTACAGATTTAGATTTTTACCCTCAGCCTGTTCAGAACGGCACTGGTAGTGTGTGAATCTCAGTCAATTACTGTGTGATGCCCAGTTTTTCTGAAGCCAATTACAAAGTCGACAAGTGTGTGGTGCATAGTATTTTTAAATCTTCAGATTTTAAATCTAATCCAGCCTTTGGACTGAACAGATCTAAAAACAAGATTGATGGAGTCTATGTTAAGCGGCTGAATTAAGTGTTTAATATGATCCTTAACAAAAAATACAGTACATCAATACAGTACTCCCTTGCAAGCACATTAAAGGCTAATTTACTCTGCACCAAAAACACCAAAAAAGCCGAATCTTTTAAACATTCTCAAGTTGACAATTGGATTTCGATTGCTGAGAAACATTACTGACATTGTTAAACTGTCCAAACAAACACCAAGAGGCTTTACCACACTGATCCAGCCACTGAAGTTGGAATTTGTTGAAACCGTGGACTGGCTTTCATAAATAAAGTAACAAGACCTCTTATGTAAGATATTTAAATGAAACATCACACCAGGTCAGACAAGGTAGAGAGAAGATGGCTGAACTCATGGAAACACGGTCAAACATTGATGTGTTCACTGTGCTGTGAACTCTTTGTGTACAGCGCACACAGTATGGCTCCAACTCCATGTCACAGTAAACAGGTTTGGGTCTGGTTGGAGGTCTTGTTACATTATTTATTGATGCGCCCTCGTAGTTCCTATAACATCTTTCCTTCGAATCGTAGCAAACAGTCTGCTACCCTAAAGCTCAGAGCAGGTATACGTTCCAGTTTCGCTTTGTTTGTCTCTCTGTGTTGAGGACCGAGATGGCTCTGTTGTTGTGTCTGCAGCTCTCTGGGTAACTACCTCAATTCGTTTGGCCGGGCTACCAGTGTTACGCGGAGCCGCTGTGGGTCCCTGCACATACTGACTTCATTAAAACTCAAGTAAGGATGATCACACACAGACAGACACTCGCACAAACAACCTAAGCTCAGGGGGATGAACAAAGATACCACCCGAGCAGACGGCTCAGGATGACGGGCAGAGAGAGGCAACTGATAACTCTTGGCAGTCGTGAACAGCACTCCTCCGTCTTAAAGGTGCTGTAAGTGATGCTTTTATGGAACCCACTTCAGAAAATATCCTTATTACCCGACACATCTCACCGAATTCGACGGGAGGCAGGAGATTTTGAGGCTGTCTGCCTGTCTGTCATTCTGCACATTTTCAAAATGCCACATTTTTGGTAAGAAATAACCTCTAAAAAAATATGTTTTCAATTCAGGCATCATGTTCAGCTTCAGTGTTGGTTGGTAGTCGAGTAAAAATTTGCTAGCCTCACTTTTGACAACCTCTCCATCTCTGACGACAATGCTCTTAAGGACAGTGTTATTAGGGCGGGCCTTGGAAGAATGGCACGTGGCCAATTTCGTAAAAGTTCCACTTTCACTTTCAGCACCTTTAAACTCCAACCATTGTGTTCCCGTTTGAATAACTTCATTATCTGAAAAAAGACAATATGTACAACGCTAACAATTAAAAGTACCTAAGTCCATTTCTTACCCGTAAAAGTGACTGAGACTCTTCCTTGGCACTCTTGCCCTCTGTAGAGGCTGGGTACTGCCCAGTTTTCTCTCCGCCGCTTGGTGGCGTCCCAGGAAGGTAACTTTTTGCATTTGTGCTGAGGCTGTACAGCAGCCCCGATGAGTCCCTAAGCATGGCCGCCCCCTTCTGCTGCTGGTCTTTGACCCCGGCTGCCACTGCGTTCAGCAAACCCAGCGTTGCCTGAGGGAACGGGGCCGGGCTGCCTCTCAGAATCTCCCCTGCACGTTCTTTAGGCACCCATACGAGACTCTGCACATGCTGCTCCCCACCTCGGACTCCACCGCCTAGAGCATCAACCCAGGCCTTCTCTTTCTCGTCCTGGGTCTCACTCTTCATGCCGTCTAAGCCCGGTGGCGGCTCGGCTCTGCTGGCCTCTGGAGGCACCAGGCTATAGAGTTTCAGATCACCTTTGCTCTCCTCTTTGATGCGGAGGGTTGAAGGGGCAGAGCAGCCGTTGGCAGGAGCGGAGGCGGGGTCAACGGAGTCCTGGCAGTGGGCGGAGTTGAAGTGGTCCAGCAGTGCTGTGGTGTCTGTGGCAGTGAAGCTACAATGGCGGCAACGGCAGCAGCCGTGAACCCTCCTGCAAACACAAAGAAGAAGAGTCATTTTCATAATTTTTGCATTCATCGTGGAGCGAATCAGACTGTAAGTAGTAGCACATCACACTTGTTTGACCTATTACCCTGGCGTTTGTCTTCTAAGGAGCCATCTACGACAGTGTTCCAAACCTTTTTTGTCTTATGTACCCCCACAGCCTCATCACAAAGCCTCAAGTACCCCTTTATCAAAACAAACCAGCAATGCGTTCCTTTTAAAGCAAAAATGTACACCTCCCTGGTGTCCTTACACACTATATGTGCACATATATTCTACTATGATTGTCAAACACACAAATGAACACAATTTATCTTCTCTTCTTTCCTCAACCAGGAAAATCTACGAAGATGAGTTATTTTAATCTATTGGCGGCAAGCAATACTTTGGGTTTTATAGTTTTAACAAAGCAAAAGACAAAAGACTAATCCGCATTTTAAGCATACGTACTTTGTCCTTATCTGACATCTCTCTCCCCCCTAAGCTTGGTCTAAATCTCTTTAATATTACATAATTACAGCTTTGTCAGACATTTGTATTTGCATAAGGGCTCTTTGTTCTTCTCCAAACAAAAAAGAAAGCAAAACCATATTAAATTCCTTCAAACCCTTATGTAAATGAATGTGATTTTGCCCCCAAGAAAACCAATGATTTCCCATAAGCATGTACTTCCTGTTTGAAATCGACCAGTGTCAGACAAAGTGACAAAGTGTACGGGTAAGTGTGCCCCCACCCAAAAGACTATGTTTATTTTACACGCATGGCTAGATGTGCTTGGACAATGGCCATTCATTGATGGCTTTGGATTTTTAACTGTACGTCAGCTGAGTATTTACATTGCATGAGAGGTTACAAAAGCAAAAAAGTCCTTTGTGCTTCAAGTTCAAGGGCAAATTAAGCTAATACCCTGCATCAATATCATCTGTAAATAAACATCACAGAACAATACAAAACAGTGATATACAAATGCAGATAACTTAGATACTGTGTCTGAGTTCATAATTTCTAAAATAATCTCACTAAAAGCACAACAGATGCTGAATTAGCTACAAAACGCTAAAAAAGGCTTTCTGATTTTGTTTTGTTGATGTAGATCAATTAAATAAATGTAAAAAAATCATGCAATTACCCACATTTTAAATACACAGTTATGTGAAATATCTGAACAACAAGATTAAAAGCTACTATCATTGTGCTAACAAAAAGAGAATTAAATAAAATATAATATAGCAAAAAGTAGTATTTAAAATGAAAAATATCAACAAGAAAAAAGTGGATACATGTCTGTTGTCCAGTAAACAGCCCCTTGCAACCACTGAGTCTTACACCAAGATGGATAAAAAGAGAGAGAAGGCAAAAAGAGACAAGGCAAAAGAGAGCAAAACAACCAGATGCCATCTCTGCCCTTTCGGCACCAAACGGGGGACAGAAAGGAAAAGTGCTTTTCATCATTGCTGCTGCATGACTTTCCCAGCATGCAGTGCTGTAATTTGTTCCGCTTAAGCACACGGAGACAGGCGCAGATCAAACACTGGTGCATTCCAGCAACCGGTGTGCTGTGACAAGGTGTACAATCCAATGCATTCACCCCTGATTACCAACAACACAATCTCAAAACAAACCCAACAACAACATATACAGTATACACATAGAAAGACATTTAAAGTGTAGGTTAGACTCGTTTAAAGAAAAGTTTACACCTTATAGAAATAAACAGAGTGACAAGCATATAACCTTTGCTTAAGTTGTTTTATGAAGACTAAGCGTTACCGTAAGCGACAGGCACACAGATACATCCAATTACCATTAATCTGTAACAGATAAAAACTAGCTACTTCAATGTCCCCCGATCTCAAGTACAACTGCTTTCCAACAAAGCATGGTCTGCTTCCAACACAAATCATCTTCTTTGGTCACTGACACGGAGTATAAATATGTTTGTTAAGCCCCGTAACCCAGAACTGATCTTCTGGAATGAGCTTCCGCAGTTCACAACAGTTTTTAGATTTAGTTTTTAATAGAGTAGCTAACACTTGAATGAATTTTAGCCTGTTGAAGCCTTGTACTGATAAATATACAAACTTAAAAATGAGCAAAATAAACTTACCAATTGACATTAGATAATGCACAATGAACTAACATGAACAAGTGTCCTGGAATTAGCTAACATTAACAAACCCTATAATAAATGCAGAAAAAATATACTGCTCATAGTTCATGTTAGATAATGCTCTTAATATTACTAATATTAACAAATACAATCTCATTGCAAAGTGTGACCACATTTTAATTTCTCACAAGTTGCATTGCCCATGTCACAATCGAATAAAAACGTCTGCTTTACAATAAAATGCAAATTGATATTGGAAGCAGATCATTTGAGAGTTTTTAAACTAATGTAGCCTATTTTATGCCAGGAAAAGCTTCTTATTTTCTTCTGCAAATACGTTTAGGGAAAAACAGTGAAGATGTTTTCTATCCAGCGTATCCGCCACGATTGATTTTATTTTGTTTTATATTTACTTTTTTATTATAAAAATAATTATTATTTTAGTTTATATATAAAACTATAGTGGTCTAAAGTAGTTAATTTGTGAAAGAACACTGTAATAATATTCTTAGTTGGGTTCTAATTAGAATCAACATCATAAACATCATAAAAATAAACCTTAGCAAGTATGTAAGTGTATAACTAGGGCAATTATGATGGTTTCTATTAAATCTATTAAAAACTAAATCTATTAAAAACTAAAAATACTAAGAGATATGGTAAATGTTTCTAAGACAGTTAAGTCTATGTACGTACAGTCTAAAAAAGGAAACTCTAAAAAAAGAAAGTTTAGTTTTAATAAAAATGATGTTGAAAAACACCTGAATCTTGCAATTACACACATTTAATCATGTGGTCTTATTAAATAAAACAAGCCAACAAATGATCTTGTGTCAACATTCATCTGCAGGCCTATATGAGCATCATGTAACCATTAAAATCTGGGTAATCACAAACCATCGTATGCGTTTTTGTGTGCAAGTGCTTGTACCGACCAAATCGAAATGTTACCTGCCCTCCGACGCTATCATTTCCTCAACGCTTTTAATTGAATTGCAATCACAGGCTCTTGACTAAATTTCCTTACTTCTCTCCTACTTCATTTTGCAAAGCATCCAAACAGCATCATCGAAAACACTTGAAAACACGTATGACATAAACGAGAAGCAATATCGATGTCAATAACGCTACAGAATGGCAGTAATTTGCTCTTGTGGAAATGAAAAGCCCTTTAGCTATGCACCAACACACCCGCTCAATACCTTCATTTTACGGGACACGGAGCTCCCTGAATCACATCGGCTACCACCCCAATCCCCATGACATCACACAGGAAATGGAAAATTGGGAACAGCGCAGCCTGCCGCTTGCCTGACTGCCTTTCTCAGGGGACCGAGGGGTGACAGAAGAAAAAGATGGAAGAAAATCGCAATGGGAGAGTGAAAGTGAGTCCGTCAGCTGTTTCGGTCTCTAAAATGGGTGATGAGAGTGAGCAAACTAGGAGCCCAGTTAGCAGCATCAGCTGGAGACGGGAGGATCCTGGGAGATGTTCAAGACTGCGCCATATGATGACATCGTGACTACACTACCACCCCTCATGTCTCTCTTCTTTACAAAATAGGCATTTACAAAACACCCTTAGCATGAACCCTTTTGGGAAAATACTTTAAAAATCAGATCTTATGCATTGCTATCCATCACACACTACATCCAAGCTTTTTCTACTGCGTATGTGCCCTTAAGGTTGAAGTGTGTCGTTTCTGGGCCACTAATGGCACCAAACAAAATTGCATTTCTTGCCCGGCTAGGTCAGACAAAACAACACCAGCTAAATAAATGGTGCAAGTTTAAAGCAAGACTACCTTTTATTTATTCTGAGCAATGGGAGACGGTGGGGTTGGGTGTGAGGGGAGAACCTGTTTAAAAACAGTTATTATGTTTGCAATTCTGTTAGATACACAAAAATGACACTCTTTAGCCTTAAAAGCAATCAACTGACTGAATCAAAATAAAACAAAGCATCTGAAGTATCCACCGCAGCCTATTCTCACTACTACAGCTCCCGCACGTAAAAAGGTCTCTTCTTCCAGAGCGGAGGGCAGCGTGAAATATTGAGTGTGCTGTGGATCGGGTGGGCATGAGGTGTGGGAGGCTACGGCATCGATATCAGGTTCGCATTCGTAGTGGGTGGGTTGCTGTTTTGAGACTAGAGGGCAGGATTCTGCTCATAAATCTACACTATAGCGAGGTATTCAGGAGAGACATACTGGAAATATTATGTATCAGCGATTCGACAGACCACACAATCGTTCGCACGCATACATGGAGGTCGCCGAGCGCTTCCACACAACCACAAGATGAAACTGGATACCATGACACAGATGTTCATACAATAACATGGAAGACACATGCATGCGGTAGCATACATACTAAAATCTAGTCTGGTTCAAGCGTATGTGATATTCTCATGTTGCCCATAAAGCCGGTGTGCAAAATATATAAGTTAAAAAACTAAATATGACATTCTAAGTCTTTCTCTCTCTCACACACACATCTGAGCTAAGAAGCAGGGGCTCTCCGGGGAGAACAGACAGGTCTGATTTCGTCTCTCTCCTCGCTGGGTTCCAGGCTGTGGGCTCTGAATACAAACACTGCCTTATTCAGAAGGGCCGCACGCACAAGCTGGAAACAGTCGGCCCGGCTCTGCTCCACATCCACCTGAAACAACCAGCCCCGGGCAGCTGAATCACGATGGACGTCACTCACGGCTCGAACACACAAAAAACCTTCACACATGATCCTTACGGGACAGGTGCGTGTGTGAGGCCTAGAAATCTCACGTTTCCTGACGTACGCGCCAATTTGAGAAATTTCGCCAGGATCTTTGACAAGCTAGACTGGGTCATTTATCGCTGGAGTGCGTGCAAACCTGTGCAATTTCGGAAAGACGTTAACAAATAAAAAGACTGTCACATAGCTATTTTTGACCATCTTATACATGTAGTATAAATTACCAAGGCAAGATCATAAAAAATACTAGAACTGAATGTTTTTATGAGGATTGGTTCCAATAACAGTTCTGGAAAGAAAAATAGATGATGTGCGCATCATGGCCACCTTAAACATTGCTGTTGTCATGGCGATCTGAAGGTCTCTTATTTCCTGCAATTAAACAGTCTGTGTAAACGCACCTTTTCAAAGTTTATGTGCCACATCTGTGTGGCCTTCGCTGTTAAAAATGTAAAAAATGAACACATCACATGATACACAAACCAGCTAAACACAAGGCACAGGTTTACGACGATGCAGATTAAGACTGCATAATTCCTAAATGGCAAAAATGAGCATAGAAATGCTATTTAATTCTGATTCATTATGACTATTCTCTCGTCTGAAATTGTAAAGATTTGATTGTTGAGTGTAATGAATGGAATAGCAATTGTTTTCCAATCACTGCCTATTATTTCCTCCTCTAAGTAAAAACAATATTAAATAGATTTAAAGAACCAGAGTTCCCCCATAAAATAATTACAGTTTTTTTTTGTGGGTGAACTACTTTTTTCTGGAAGAGGAAATATATTTTAAACTTTACATTTTAAAGTGTTTTATTCATTAGATTAAATCTTATAACTCTGAAAACCTAAAACAGATTGTATGCTTTAAATTCACTACTCAGTTAACTTCTTAGCAATGCACTATTTGTAATATCCAAAACAAAAATGAATCTATTGTACATCCTATGCCCCAAAATAATTTAGGGCCTTGTTGGCATTCATCTGATTGTTTTTCATGTAAACATAAGTAGTAAAACGCAGGGAAAAAATTTGGCACATAATACAGCACAATACAGTATATTCTAATGTCAACCATATGTGGAATTGAGGTGGCTTGGTGTATTTACACAACATGTATATTAGATTTAGCAAAGTGCCTTTCTGTTCCTCTTCTACTGTGCCAAACTCAAGCGGACATATGGATTTCGGTGGTGCAGTAAACCAATTTTGATCAATAAATTCAAAACAGCACATGTAGACATGTCTGTAAACTCTGGCAGAAAATGGAGATTAATTGAGATCTTATGTGAAGGTAAAGCACAGCCATCCTCATCTGCATTGACAGTATATACCACACAGCTGGTTAAAACAGTATATTCTGGAGAGGTGTAGCTGATTCCCGCATGAACTACACACAAACACAAACACACACAAACGGACATATGCGTGCACGTGCACACACACACTCAAACAAACATAAAATACACTCACTTGTGCACCTGGCTGCAAGGCAAGCTAAATCAAAACCAAAGGGGAACCGCTGTAGGAAAAGATACTCCCTGACGTTTAGCATTTTCAGTTTATTCAGCTGTGTTGCTTGACTTCAAGTAAGGTGCAAAAAGGAAAACCTGTAACCTATCAGTATGAGAGCAAAACTGCTAACACAGAAACAGTTTTTTTTTGCAACTGGGAAATACAAGCTTGCTGGTTATAACAACAGCTGCATACACTGTCCAGTAAGAGTATAATAGTAAAATAAATAAAAACAATAAAATATGCATATAAATATCAGACCTTAGAAAACAAATTGACTAATTGAAATTATGTAATGTATTCCTCTAAATAATTATTATCACTGCTAAATAAGTTACAAACTAAATTTAAAAACTTCATGTAGTATTACCTGTAGTGACGAAAGATCTCCTCCTCCACTTCGGTAAAGAAATGGCACTTAGTGCAGGCGTACTCTCCAGGCTGGTCCCGCCCCGGCCCAACCCCTCCATCCCCTGATCCCTCCACCTCTGGTTTGACTTCCAGTAAGTTGTGTGGGACATGGGCGCTGTCATAGTGCAACAGAAGCAAGTCAATATCAGTTGAGGTGAATGGGCACTGGTCACACAAGTGGGTGACGGACGCTCTGGGGGCCGGTGGGGACGGGGACGCGTTCCCCCCGGCTGTTAGCTGCAGCAGCAGAAGAGCGCAGTGCGAGCACGTGCTCTTACGGCAAGCGAAGGGGTAGGAGATCTCCCCCAGGTGCTTCTCGGGAGTGCAAAGCCCACGCGGGCAGAAGGGGCAATGCTTGATGGTGCACTTGTGAATGCTGTGGGCTCGCTGGTAGTGATGCAGGAGCGGAGCAACGACGATCACATCCGGACCGTGAGTCATCGAGTAACGGAAGTCACAGAACTGGCAGTTGTAACTAGTCACCACCGTTTCTGGATCGCCTGCTCCACCGGTCTTTCCGCTCTGGTGTTCCTTTTTCCGCAGATGGGAGTCTCCCACTTTTTTGTCCGTGTCTCCCGGACTTCCCACCCTGACGGCCCCCTGACCGTGTTTTTTCTCATAGTGCTCCAGAAGTGTGGAGCTGCTGACGGCTTCGCAACTAAAGCTGCAGTACTTGCACCAGTAATACGCTGCTGGGGTGTCACCTCCCGTATGGGTGGGGGAGTCTGACGCCCTGATTGGCACAGAGTATCCGGCCACGGTGTCATCCTCCGCCCTCACTGCCACCCGATCTGTCCACTTCCCTTGCTCGTCCGTTCCTATGCGTGGCATGCCGTTCCCCTTCCTCTCAGAGGACTTCTCCTCCGGGCTGGGGTTGGACGGAGGTGGACTCTTCATCTTGTTAGGGTGGGTGGCCAGGAAATGCTGCTCTAGGTCCACCGAGGAGCTTCCCATGTAGGTGAAGTTACAGAACTTACAGCGGAAGTACTTGGTGTTGCCTTGACAGTCCTGCGTCTTCCTCCCGATTCCGATGAAGGTACCTGCTAACGTCACCTGTGAACGGAGGACAGGGGAAGGAGGGGGCAGATTGAATGGAAAACAAAGAGAGGAAACGAGATCAAAAAGAGAAAACAGAACAATCGTATGTGAATTACAGAGAAATAGAGGTCTGATTTTGTAAAATGACAACAGACTTTCAATAACCCTCAGAAAAGAGGCAGCAGTTATCATCACCACACAAAGGCTAATCAAATGTTCTGCCTTTATTACATTTCAGTGCTGAGATTTCAAAAAGCCTCCAGTGAGCAGACTGGGAACATGTGAAACCTGTTGAAAAGTCTAGAACGCAACCATGCAGGGAAAAACCCGTCTTTACAGATTAATTATATCCAGGCATTGAGAATACAGAACACAATAGCTTTGCTTCTGAATATAAAAAACAGAACCGTGACAAGATGAAAATAATGGAAACGATAAAACAAAGAATTTCAATAGCACACAAACTATCTGGCTAAAAATCATTTTAAATAGTTCATTTAACAAAACACAAATCATACATGCAGCAGGGTCTAAAACTAACACTTGCTCAAATAAGAGTAAAAATTACTGTGACTGGTTTTGACAGCAACAAAAATCTGAGTTTTTCAGCTGCTTGGCAAAAACTTCATTTTGAGCTCTGCATGCAAACCCAAGATCTACGACTTAACAGCGTGCATTAGACAACTAGCCTATAGACAAAAGCTTGGCATATGGAATATTTAGCTGGCAGTGACAGAGACAGGAGAAAGAGAGAGAAAGAGAGAGAGGGGTCCTGGGCTGCATACGCACTGGGGGAAATTCAACGTCATGCACCAGACAAAACAGTCAAGGAATGTCACACAGTGTAGACAGCCCTTCTCCCCCGAGCACCCCCTGAGCTGTATGTTCAAGCAATGATTAAATAAACACCCGCTGCTCAACGTCATACACGCCTGACTGTAATTCTACACATGCATATTATAGATACAAAGTGGACTAATTTGAAGTCTCAGCTGGTTGCTCCGAATCATCTGTCGGAGATACTGCATTTAAGATGAGTGCACTTATCCCACAGATGATGAAAGCTGCCTCTTAATACAGCTTTCCAAATTTATAACAGGGTAAAACCTCTAATTGCCGTAACCAATATTATCATCTCTTCTACAACAATAAAACGTATAAAGCCTTTTAAATTTACAAGAAAATTCAAGCCTAAGATCTGCGGAGTATATTCGAGCTGTACAATTTTGAAGAAAAATTGTAAAACCTATTTGAAATATATTAAAATATTTAAAACTGAAAATTATGCATGCGTTTCATATTTGTTTATATTCTTTCTGAACGTTGATCATTTGCTCACAAGAACCGAATGAACTCACGCAAACATTTGCATGCAGACCTAAAACTTTGACTATAACTTTTTAAGTGTTACAATTATTCAGTTATTGCAAACCTTTGTGATATGCATATTTCGATATGCACGTTTACAAATAATGATAATTATTATTATTATTATCAGAGATATTTCACTTTTACATTATAGTATTAAAATTTTTAAATGAGTATTAAAAATAAATTGACATTAAAAAATAATAAACTTATTTAAAAAAAGTATTTAAAAACTAGTGTTAAAAATGATATTCTTTACTCGGTTTTTCATTTTATTTGACCCATGTAGAATTATAAGTAAACTTTTAAAAAGAAAAAATTAACTAAGACATAGACAATTCCTCACTTGATAGACAGACTGACAGATCCATAGATAGAACAACATATGCTGAAAGAAACACAAGCAGGCACTGTTTCACAAGGGCACTGATGAAAGCCATTACCTCCAGCTGGTAAAACGGTCAAAAATCACTCCTGCTCTGGCTAAAACTAAAAGCTTCCAAATGTGGCTCATTTAGGAAAAAACTTGAATACGTCATTCAAACTGTAAACATGACATTGTTAAGGTGAAGAGTGAAAGCGTGCTGAAAGTTGGGCAGATAAATGACAATGACATCTGTTCATTACCCATCATTTAAAATAAATCGACTCCCGTGTTTTCACTGGCTCTCCTCGTCGGCTTCCCTACGCTTTTCTCCCTCCTCTTACATTGGGAAAATGAGAAATAGCAGTCGTCAATATTACAGCATGGAAAATTCCACTAGGGACGAATTCTGAATAGAATCATTATTCAAACTTTTTCCCCGAAGAATTTATACGGTATTACGACAATTTGCAGACATGCTGATGTCGAATTGAAAAGATTGCAGTCGGTTTTATTAAAAGAAAAAAATCAGGGACGCTAAGCTGTGCCGACTGCTCAACACATGCGCTGTTCTTTTGATTGAGTACATGCACATGTGCAGAGCAGGTAACTGTTCACAATGGTCTATTTAAACATGATCCGCTGAAGCGAGACCATCGATAAATCAGCCAAAAGTCACAAAACAAAGCCAGATACAGTGCGCTAGCATGATCCAGACTAATTTCCTTCCATATTTTTTGTTTGTTTGTTATAAATCAGAAATCACCTTGGTGACATTACAAACGTTTCGATCTCAGCTGAGCAGTTTGATTGCTTATTCATGACGTGATTTGCAAACACACACATGAACAAATACGGATACAGAAAGCGCTTGTCAAATTTCGACATTAATTCAGCTGATGTTCATTAGTGTGCGAGTTTGTGTGTGTGAGCGTGACTTTGCATGCGTCACATTCAGTAACCAATGTTTTGTGGTTTTGCTTCTGTGACATAAATTTCAGTTTCACATCTGCATGCGCATGCCCTTTTTTTAAGCCCTAATGACCGTGTCTGACTGCGTGTCTGGGACGGACTCGAGGCGGGTTCGTAATTACCTGTACGTCATAGGTGCCATTGAGTACGGAGGACCGGGGCGACCCTGCTTCTGCCACAGAGCCGCTCTGAGCTGATTGGCCAAGGAGCCGTACCGAGTCTTTGGGCTGAGATTGGGCGGCGAACTGCACCATGTTATGAAGGGCGAGGATCTTATTGTCCAGCTCAGTGTCCTGTCGCGTCCGGTTGTGCAGGCCCAGGTGGTACTTACGAAAGTGTTTGATTAGGTCCGTGGGGTCGTTTCCATAGTAACCGTACCCACAGATGTTGCACTTAAAGTCCTGTAGCTTGGGTGAGGTGGGTGGAGGAGCTCCAGTCTCGGCTCCCAGCGGGCTAGAGGCCTCCTCCACTCCCCCTATAGGCCTTTGGGGATGAAGCATAACGGGAGGGATATTGGAACCCTCTAGACTCGCTCCATGAGGGCTGACAGAGCCCATCAATGCCTGTGGGCTGCGGTCTAAGTCCTTCTCCTCTCCATTACTGGTGCAGCCCTGTACGATAACGCAGCCTAACCGGGCGGTGGACCTCAGGCCATTCAGGTCGTTCTCGCCGTCTTCAGCCTCAATCTGCAGCGGGTCCCCTTTTTCTTCTGGATCAGAGTGCATTGGGGAAGCAGTAGAGTCTAGCAGCCTGGTCTCGGCTGCCTGCTTGTGGCTGGAGAAATCGGGCCTGTCTGGTTTGATGGGGCCAGGGGACGACGGCTCCTCACGCTCCTCGTTTACCGACCCGTCGGGCTCAGAAGCCTGACTCTCGCCGTTTCCAGTTTCCGGGCCTGTGGCCTCGGCCGCCACGGCCTCTCCGTCCTCTTCCTCGCCACCGAAGCTTCTCAAAGGGGGATTCTTTTTCCGCACCATATCTGGAACCCAACAGAGAAGAAGACCAATGTTAGTAACGCATCATTACTCAAACAACACGCTCGCTGTCTGCTCACATGTTAAAAACATTTCTGGAGTCCACGGCGCACATTTGGCTCATAAAAGCAACTCTATAAATGCCTCTGGATTGTCTTTGATTCTCAAAAATCATTTTTCAGAAGATGAACAGCCTTAGAAACAGGTCTAATCTTCGAGCTCGATCCATAAACAGCAACGAGGTTCTAATATCAGTGACTGTGTCGGCGCCAGGCCTTTGTTGATGATATTTTAATGAATACAATCTGTGTGCATGTGTCACTGATGTGGCTTATGCATACACATTTTAATCAGTTAACAAAATCAAAGATGATAGGGAGAGAGTAAAAATATGGGATTTATAAAGTGATTCATGGTGAAAGATTTCCATCAGTGCTCAATGAGGTCATGAGTGTTTGTTCACATCAGACAGAGAACCTAAAATCGCACTTATAATACCCTATTATCAAGACCCTGCTTCATCATAAACTTCATAAAGTAAACTTAAACAACAGATTCATGACTAAACATTAAAGGGGTCAAATGGCGAGAACACATGTTTTTCTGTGTCTTTGGTGTGTTATAAGTTGCTCATGCATGTATTAGACACGTAAAATTGCAAAAGTTAAAGTGTCAGAACAAAAGATGCATTCTATCTAAAAGCGAATGCTCACCCAGACCTGCCTGAAACACCTCATGTAACCACACCCCCACAAATCTACGTCAGTTAGTGGTATGAGTTGACTAAGACCGCCCAAATGTATACGCAAGTAAGGTGGGCGTACCTGTCAGTACAATTGCTTTGGAACCTGATGTTCCAAATATGGTAAGAGGCGTCACATTTCCGTCACACACTTGCAGTATTCGACCAATCACTACGCACTGGTTAACTGGCCAATCGTAGCACACCTCGCTTTTCAGAGCGATGAGCTTTGTAAAAAATCCACGTGTTTCAGAGAGGCGGGGCAAAGAGGAGATACAAACATGCACGGTATGTGGAAAATACAGCATTTTTAAACCTTAAATCGTGTATACACATTAAATTACATCTAAAACAAACGATAATGTTCGTTTTAGCCATGTCATATGACCCCTTTAACATGCAAGTGTGTCTACAGTATGCGAGTATAGTTTGGGGACTGTTAAAAAGCAGAAAGGCCTAGCTAAAATAACATCTGAGGAACAAGAAAATACAATTCAGAAGTGATTTAAAAAAAATGTAAAACTAGGCAAAAATATGTCATACACAGTTATTTTTATTACAGGCAGCTATGGTTTCTCATGATCTAGTCTAACAAAACAGGGCCATGTCTTATTCTGACAAACCATTCAGACCAATTTCCTCACTTATTCTGCTAAATGAATGCATATTAAATAAAGCCATTCATGCTTTGCAAAGTTGCCACACCTTAACCAGAGCAAAGTTAATAAAAGCCTACAGAAAATCTAATCTGAACCACCACCTCACGATCCCTGGCATATCACCCACAGACAAATCTGAGCAAATCTGAGACATCCCAGAATCTAAACAAACAAGGGCGATGAGAAATGCACATCCGGTTATGTTTCTTCAAAACATATGTTATCCCCAAACATAGCACTTTGCAAAAAAAACCGAATTCAAATATCACCAACAAGCTTGACTGACAACAAATATGCAATCTTAATATTAATCTGTCATGAAACAGCATCATTACAGTGTTGCATTGAGTAAAGTAAACACAGATTACGCGGACTAGATGTTTAATGACATGATCAAAAAATGACCAAATGAAAATGACACAAATCATAATTATTACTCCATACTGAAAGAAATAAAGTAAAGGGGTAGTCGAAGCAAAAATGAAAATTCTGTCATCATTTATTCACCTTCTTGTCGTATGAAACCTGTATGACCTTTTTTTCTTTCGTAGAACACAGAAGAAGATATTTTGAAGAAAGTTGGTAACCGAACCGTGCCGGCACCCATTTACTTTACTTCTATTGTATGAATAGTGAATGGGTGCCAGTTATCAACATTCTTCAGAATATCATCTTTTGTGTTCTGCTGAAGAAAAAAATCTAACAGGTTTGAAATAACAAGAGGGTGAGTAAATGATGACAGAATTTTTCTTTTCACTTTAAGTGCCCAAGCAAGATAATAACGTAATAAATAATCTGTTAGGCGCAACAGTGCACAAAACAACTTCTACCAACTATTTTAAGGAACAAAGGTACAGCAAGGTATCAGGAATATCTTAACCAACATAACATTTTAGAGCGCCAAACTTTAATACCCGATACAGAGCACAATTACATTAAAACTTCAGGAGAAGAAGTGAGACATTACCATTCCAATCCACCATTAAAAAGTATTTTATAACTCCCAGGCATTTGCTGCACTCATGCAGCAGTCAATCCAAATCACTAGCTCCGTTTCCACCTGCACAATTCCTTTTCTATATTAAACGGCTCCACTTCTGCTATTGTGCCTACTCACTTAATAAAGTATAATATGCTTTCTGAAGACGACAGGACGATCAATTTTCTTAATTAAAAAATGTGGTGAGGGGGTAAATCGACAGCAGCCTCTGTCTGAATGCAGAGAAGATCAGGTCTGTCCCTCGGGCGCTCTGCAAAACTGCACAGTTTAATGACAAAAGTCAGAATTCAATCGTGGGGCACAGATGATAAGCTTTGATATGCGCACGTGACTACAACTACCTCAGCACTTGTGAGCGAGTAAACCAAGTTAGTAAATGTGGACCGGCTGAGGTGTTAGAAACCACAGTGTGAATGTGCTGCCAACTGATGGCATGTGATTTAAAAAGATTATGTTTTGACTTTTTTTATCAGAGATGAAAATCTACCTGTTGACAAGCATTTTGTCATAGTGACGGAAATTTGAGATGCAACTTCCTGCAATGATGTTGAACTGACAAGAAACACACATTGTATTTAACAAACTTACAAGAAATCTAAATGTTTGTGTCCAAACAAAAAATGTGTCATTGACATTGTGTGTGCAAGATTTATTTATCAGCAGTTATTAATATTCAGACCGAAAAATTGTTAAATCACAATATTAAATTCACACTGTTAGCTGAAAAACATACAAACCGAAATATTTCTACAACTGTCAATGACTGCTGAGCTTTCTATGCACGGATCCTGTGTTGCCTGGACAATATGTAAGAAATTAAATACGGATAAACTTCCCGAAACGGCTCGATACATGCAAACACTTTTATTCTACGAATATATTATGATATCACGACAATCCATAATGAAGTACAAATGAAAACCAGTGTGGTCTGTGACAGGGACTCGGCATCGGTCTAAATGAATACAAAATCCACTAACATCACACAGTGAAAGACAACACTGGCCGGCTTCCTTTTGGCCCAGCTCTATGGAATCAAAAGGCCCGGCCGCATACACACAAGGGGCAATGTGACTCCAAATATGTCATCTTCATTGTCAAACTCATTTATGAGATCGTGTTTCAAACAAAACAAATAGAGGGGATTTCCTACGCAAGCCTGTCCCAATCCGGTCAGCTGAATTTTTAGTGTTGGATTTATCTCACGGCAGGAAGACACCAGGCTGGGTCCACGGGTTCCAGACGATGTCCAGGTGGCTAAAGTTAAACCCTGCGGGGCTTTTAGCGCTGTGGTGGAAATCAATCTAAGAGTTTAAGTCCACATGCCTTTGTAGCATTTATTTTTTGTGTGGATTCATTAAAGTTGTTTTGATTAAGATTGTCTGTGCTGTGGAAGTTAATAGTGAGGTGTTGCATAGTTAAAGATTAGAATTTAATGTGTCTCTTTAAACACACCCACACATACAAAGACACGCTGGGAAGATAATAAAACCCTTCCGTTCTCATGCTATTTCTGCAATGTTCAATAAGATGATTCAGTTTGTCTGGATCTATGGCAGAGGTGAAGTGTGCTTTATAAAGCCTGCGTTAATTTAAACTTCTAGATTTTCTAAACCTGAAGCTTTGAATGAAAAAGGTAAAAGGAATTGCCTCTCAAAACTTTATTTTATGAAGTAATTTTTTTTGTGGACCACCCATGGGATAATTTTGAAGGATCTTCTCACAACAGTATAAAATTCAAAAGTCCTTTTTTGTTGATAACATTGCTCTGAATCAAAAACGGAATCAATCTTTTTTAATATACTTTTTCTTCCGTAGATCTGATTCACTTTCAGCTGATTCACTGATTCAACTTAGCAATTCGTTTACAATTGAGTTCTAGAGTTCTTACGGACTCACTATCCAGTTGTGGTAGTTCACAGTGAACTGTTCACTAGAAAAGATTTCAGACTAATGATTTTCATTTCAACCTGTTTCTCACCCAAAGCAGTTGCATGACTTAAAGTTGGACCTAAAATGAAAATTCTGTCATCATTTACTCACCCTCAGATTGTTCCAAACCTTTTTTTGGTCTGCTAAACACAAAGAACGATATTTGAAAGAATGTCAGTAACCAAACAGATCTCATCCCTCCTGCTATAGGGAAAATAAATCCTATGGGAGTCAATGGGGGATGAGATTTGTTTGGTTACTGACATTCTTCCAAATATCTTTCTTTGTGTTTAGCAGAACAAAAACATTTATACATGTTTGGAACAATCTGAGGGTGAGTAAATGATGACAGAATTTTCATTTTTGGGTGATCTATCTCAGACCGTAGTCAAATGTAGGCCTCTTTTTATAGTGCTTATAATGATTGCATATCTTTAAGACACAGTCAGTATGAATGAACTATCCTTAAATTAAAATAGCTGCATAAACAATATACTGGTGCCATAACTTAACTATAACTTATTTACAACAATAACTAAAAAAAACGTAACTATAGAATATAGCTTTACAAAAATATAAAACAGTATAACATATATTATACATACATTATATTTTTTATTTAAAAAAAAAACAGTATAACAAACAAAGTTTGAGTCAAAATCCCACAGACAATAAAAATGCTATGCTTTAGTTACAACTAAAAACCAACAACTACTCAAGCAGTTTTGTTATGCTCCCAGACTTGCGTCCCATCTCAATCTTTCATGGTGAATCTAGCTGTAATCCTCTCTACCTCACAATCCCAGGAGGATCAGATGAGAGCGGAGATTCACATACACACAGCTGGAAGACCCCATGGAGCTCTGCAGTCCGGGTCACTCCGAGCTCTCCACCCAGAGAGTCTGTTTATTAAAAATACATTACCCAAACCACCCCTCATAATTCAAGCCTGCGCTTTCAATCCGCTGGGGGTGGATCTGAGCAGTCTTAAATATCAGCTCCTATACACACACGCATGCTGACGCTTGCTTTATTTACAGGCATTGCAAATTGAAGCAACAGACAGGTAAAGGAAAGGAAATATACGCTGTAATTACTTTGTCATGCCTAGAAAACAAGTGCAGAGAAAGTAATTTGTAACTGACTTTTATGCTACAAATGTTAAACTTTACCGAATAAACAGATCTTAAAATATTTTAGCTTGCGGGTACTCAGGATTGTCAATATTCAGCTTTCTGGCACTATAAACCTATTCAGAATTAGAAACCTTAAAAAAAACAAAGAACGAAAAAATGTCACTTTAAAACAAAACAGGCCTGACTTTCCACCCTAACAATAGTATATTCACCAGCACACATGGCAATTAGCCACGACTCGAATCCGTCAAGCATACCATGTGTGTGCGGTCACGTCTAAGAGCATGAAAGCGTTCCCCCAGCAATCCCACAATCCCACCTTGCGCCGCCCCCTTTATTATTCCTCTATGATGTCACTGCCGCAGACTTTTGCGGCAAGAAAGGACTTGAAGGACCCCGATTCGTCTTCCAGTGGAGTTTAATCTCGTTTGTAACATTAGGAACAAATCACATTACTGTCTGCGGAGCAGTTTCAAGCATGTGGAGGGTCTATGGAAAACACATATGCGAGATGCTAGATATACGGAGAGCAATTAATTATCATTAAAGCAAAATGTCAAGAGGAGGAACTGGGCCATGAGTCAGTCCTCCTCCCCACCCGACATCTCCCACATACAACCTTCTCCAAATTGACTGATACACAAACTCCCATACATGTACCATGTAGCTGGGGGTCACGTTAATCTGACCTGTCTAAACTATGGCAAAGCAATGATTGCCTCTAAAACAAGATAACTACCAAGCTGTGACACTGAGTCAATTGCATCTAAGTGCTCGTTTTTTCTTCGTTAGTGGCGGGATGTTTTTCAGTAACCTAAGTCCAAATATGTAGATTTTCTTGCCTTATAATCAGGAGAAAAAGATAAAAAACAAGAAATTCTATTAATCTTCTTGTTTAATACAATTGAATTAACTTAATTTGCGCTGCAGCAGGTTCATCCTTCCATTTGCAAAAATTCTCCCATGTGATCTATAACAGCCAATGTAGCACAAAGACATTCCCATAGAAACAGAGAGAAAGAAAAGCCTCTCGCTGAATGAGAAAGTGAGTGAGGATGCAACAGGCAGTGAGGGACGGCAGTGCTGCTGCTCTGTGTTCACAGAATCAGAAAATACAACAGCCATCAGGGCCCTTACTGAATGCCAACATACATATGCATTTTACTTAGAACAAACAAACAAAAAATAAGTAAATAAATACAAAGAAAGAAAGAGAGAAAAAAGAGAGAAATATTTTTTTAAATCATCAATAAACTTAAAAGCATTTTTTTTAGGCCGGTAGTTGTTATTTATCTTTGCCCTAATATTTTTAAGACATACATATTGTCTTACATAAGAAGACACCATATTGTTCCTCTCCCCCCAAAAAATCAAATAATTACAAAATTTAATTTAAAGTAATTTTAAGCAGTTGATTTGTTAAAGGCGGGATAACATGCTATGTCATGCGTTCTGACTTCTTTACACTGTTGAACGTGCTGGCTTCTCATTATTAACATGGTCAACTTTTAAAAAAACGAGTTGGACGTGTGCTGTAGTATTTCTGTGCTTGATACACTCCCCCAGCACTCAAAATTTTTTATAAGTCTGGGGTTGTTGTTCCTTTTATTGGGCAATTCTCCCGGAAAAGCACGCCCACGGCAAGGCGAAAGAAATAGCCCGTCCACGCACCAACATACGAGCGATAGGAAGACCCGCTTATCAAGATTGGCTGCGCTGTGTCAAGATTGGCTGCGCTGTGGGCCTACAGCTGCAGCTCGTTACTCTTGCAATAATGAGAGTAGTTGAGGTGTGTTTGTTTGTTTACAGCATTTCAGTGATGGATGTTATATAAACGGTGGATATAACGCTGGATCTGGAGATCGTTTGAAACTGATAGATGGCGCGGTCCCAGTGGTAAAACATGCCAGACATGAACTGCACGTGGTAAGTCATAATACTCCATTCACACAGACCGCTGATCCCAGAAAATTGCCATAAAATTGCCATAAAATTGCCAGAGTGTCTTCTGTGTGAACACAAACACATCCCGGATTGATCCGAAAAGTGATTCAGGAAAGGGGACCTAGTAACATTAACGGAAAGCGCCCTGTGTGAACAAAAGGCTGTGCTGATGACACGCATCTATAATAAATGGTAAATAATTTGGCTATGAACACAAATATAGTCAAGCGAGTAATTTAAGTTCGTTAGTTAATCGAAAACTAAAAAATACTATTCATCTTTAGTGAAATCATGGATGAATGCAAGAGTCATAATCACCAAACTTAAGCTCAGGTACAAGAATAGCATTTTCTGCTTCTAAACGCAGTTTAAACTTGAAATTACTTTTATCAAAACTATTAACACGAAAATACACAGCGCTTCAATAACCCTGATCGCTTACCAACCTTTAAAACACGGCTGTGTGCACCTGCAGTGCTCGTGCTGCACTGCCGAGAAGCCCGTGAGTCTTTCTGTGCAAACATCGGCATGAGATTGTTTTTCTCAACTAAAACATTGTAAACAATATAAACTTAATAATACCGACCTAAGGGTGGCTTGCACCAACAAGGATTAGGCTTAAATCTAGATAAAATTGAGGTTTATTTAATAATTCTGTTGCACCAAACTGTAAACCTTGTTTAAAAATAATCAGGTTAATATTTAAGATATCATTTGATCCAGGTTTTAATTTTACAGTAAACCTAGATTAACTTTAATTCTGTTAAAATGTGCAGGAAAAGGATCAGAAACAATTACATAAGCGTCATGTCATGTTTCAGTGATGTGTTTATTGTAAATAAAAATAAATAAAACACCTCAGCACGAGTGAGGGCACGGCGGTTTGATAGGGTGGTCCGCTGTGAAGCGTCAAGTTCAAGATGCCCTGCTTTCTTATCCAACATATACAAGCACAACGTCTGTGATTAAACGGAACAGACCGACATCCGGAGAAGAGTATTTTAGCGGTATTGTGGGCATCCTTTCTAAATTGTGGTCCGATCCCGAACAGGCTCACCTCAGCCGGCGGTGCTGCCGCAAACAGCCCCAGAATACAACAGAGGACAACCCCCTGAAACACAATCGCCTACCGGGGGCATTCACGGCAGTGTCGACAGTCTCTTATGTCTGCTGCAGTCGCGAGCTGCAGGATAATGATGCGGCTCAACTTTCATATTTATTTTGTACGCTGTCATACCCCTCAAGGCTTGTGAAATGTGTTTATGGATGATCAAATTTCAAGGATTTTAAGAATTTTTGGTCTTCGAAAAAATAACCAAATAAAGACAAGACAAAAACAAACCTTAAAATGTAAATTGTTTATATATTTTATGTGAAGATCTGGCAAACCTGTTACCTTAGCGAAGGGCTCTCGAGGGAGGCTAGCCCCGTGTCATATGTGCAAAAGTGAGGACTTGTTTCACTGTGATTTTTATTTAGAGCGACCAAGCAACAAACATGCAACATTGTGCAGCGCCTGGTTGTGGAAAAACACAGTCGCTTCCTTCGGATTCTGATATTAGGAATGCGTGGTTGAAGTTTACTTTTAAGTACATTCCTGCTCACGTGGGTGAAACATTGAGCATTTGTTTGCGTCATTTCACCATGGATTCCTTTGTGAACAAGGCGCTGGATTTGTGGAGAGACTCAAATTAAAAAGCAGTGCTGTGCAGTCAATATTGGATCTGACACGAATGGCACAGCAATCTTATACGAGTTAAACATATTTGTACTATGCGTCACTATTGCTTTGTTAGAGATCGCTTGATATGTCCTGATAATGTGTAACCTAACGTTACGTGTCTAACCAAATTCACAGAAGGCTCCAACTAAGTTTACTACGCAAACTGCTATCCAATCATAGCAGTGGGCATTTACATCAAAGTCTTCAATGTGGCACGGCCATTTAAACCGAGCGTTTGACGAGACGGCCTCAAAACCTGGCTAGAAAATAGCCTATTACTTTAGAATGTAAAAACCATGCGAACGTCGTAAGTAGACCTCATACAACAGTATAAAACAATAAACAAGCCCAGTTCAGGACACCTTTAAGTCATATGCCTGTGTTTTGTTGGCAATCGGTGCGTACGTGCATAATGTAAACAACACGAAGGGATAATGCGATGATGTATTGTGTGCTCGTGCTGTAGTTCCGTCCCCCTGCCTGCCTCCAATCAGTTCGTCTTTTTCCAGAAATAATCGTACAGCTGTATCTCTCTTTTATAAATGTGATCAAACTAAATACTCTTTGAAGATACGACGTATGCAATATTACTGTATAGGTACTCAAGATTAATATGAGATTGGCAGAAACTGCGTGTGTTATCCCATCTTTAAGGCAAGAGTATATTTTTGTTCATTAATCTATATTACTTAAAAAAAGAAATCACAAAAAGGCACAATTTGACACTGTTCAATAGGGGTGTAACAATAGCTGAGCTCATGATTCGATTCAATTCCATACTTGGTTCACGATTACAATTCACAATATTTGTGAACATTTAAAAATATGAAACTGACACTTTTTTCCCAAAACATTAAACATTTTCAGTAACATTTGTTATTTTGTAAAATAATTGATAACATTAAATGTTTAATTGAACCATCTGTATGTAAACTAATAAAAATTTAATTGATCTATCACTGAAAAATAAAACTGAATTTTAAAAATATGAAAAAATATTTTATAAAAAAATATATTGCCATAGCTCGACATACATATCCTAATAGCTCTACAATACATATCTTCATTTTTTGTATTGCGATACTTCGATTTTGTTACCTCCCTACTGTTCAATGGGTTTTGTGTGATTTAAAAGGTTACAAAATCTAAAAACACAGGGACAAACACAGCAATGGTCTAAGTCAAGTGACAGTTTCATCTTCTGGTCACAATGGACCTGGGGCTCATCCCTACAGTTTAACCCTCAACAGATGGGGATTATCCATTTAGAAATGCTTGTATACACCACATTTCAGTTTTTGGCAACATGTTTGTTGCATTCCTTGCTACTTCTAATCAAACGGCAAATACAATACATTTCTGCATATCGCACACAAATGAAGGTTATCACCATGGCAACCACATCTCTTTTGATTATTTTATCTTTTCAGGTTCTCTTAAGCAGCTAGTCAACAAGAGGAAGCAAAATCAAGAGACAGATTCCACACTGAAGAGTTGAATATCACACAAAAAAGTGCAAAATATAAAGAAGCTCTCGCAAGAGATTCAAGCTTTAATGTAAACTAAAAGTGAGGAGACATCTTTAGAGATCGAAATAAATCAACAGGCCTGCCAGAAGACGGGGCTTTCTTCACAGGGTGCTTGAGTGAGTGTGTGTGTGTGTGTGTGTGTGTGCGTGCGTGCGTGCGTGCGTGCGTGCGTGCGTGTGTGTGTGCGTGCGTGTGCGCATGTGTGTGTGGAACAGAATACTAATCTCCTCCCATCCACAAAGTGAGAGGAAGACAAAAAAAAACATGCAGACACTGCCACTGCAACACTAAGGGCTTTGAAGGAGTTGTGGTCTGCCAAAATCTGTCACAGTACAGATGTCCGGGAACACCAATCTGTCCTATGCCCAATATTCCACTGACTTTGAAATATCAGCATCCAGGCAAAATGAAAAATCAGAGCAAAGAGCTCTTGTAGAGAAGACTATGGTGTTCCTCCTCCTCATTAAAACTCCAAGGAGAGAGCCAGGCTTTAAGGCTCCTGAGCCCCAAGGGAAGAAAAACAAAGATGAAATTGTAGAAGACTGATGCATGTCAGGTAGCAAATTATGCCAGGAAGCCAGTGGTGTGTACTGTACCAAATCAATACTGAATCCTAAGTGAAAAAAAGATATAAAAATGAAAAGTCTGTCATCATTTACTCACCATTTTGTCATTTCAAACCTGTATGACTTTCTACCCTCCACAGAACACAGAAGATATTTTGAAGAATGTTGGTAACCAAACAGCATGTCAATGCAATGCAAGTCAAAGGGTACCGTCGTGGTTCGATTATCAACATTCCTCAAACTATCTTCTTTTGTGTTCTGCAGAAGAAAGTTAATCATACAGGTTTGATATGACAAGAGGGTGAGCATTTTTTGGTTACTATTCCTTTAAAGCTTTGAGTACTTACAAAAAGCATGCTGTACCTCATTATACCTATATCTTCTTTTCATTTCCATTGCATTACACACAAGCTTTGAAGCTCACAGACCTGCAAGTCATAATTTCATTCTTGCGCGTTTGCGTTGGAACCGTAATGCCGAAAAACATCAAATAGTGAAGTAGGCTA
Source organism: Triplophysa rosa (assembly GCF_024868665.1). Classification (NCBI taxonomy): domain Eukaryota; kingdom Metazoa; phylum Chordata; class Actinopteri; order Cypriniformes; family Nemacheilidae; genus Triplophysa; species Triplophysa rosa. Next base: position 8,324,551 of record NC_079905.1, on the reverse strand, counting down.
TGTAGCAGCAGATGCTAAACCCGCAATAACTCATAATCAACTCTCTGACAGGAAGTCCCCTCACCTTCAGCCATATGCTGTTTCACTATGAGAGGGGGACAGAGCGAGTGTGTGTGTGAAGAACAGAGGAGGGGTTGGCATGTCAAAAATAAAGAGCTTTTCCCATAATTCTCTTCTCCCCCTTTTCTCCTTCCATGAGGCGACTTGTGAAAGGGTGATGGGCTCAATGAGAAGGGCCCGTGACTAAGTGCCTCTCTGACTTTTTTCGTTCTTACGTGGCATGTCAACGGTACACAATGCGACCAACACATCTCCCCCCCTCATGTTTATGCATGAGAACTCATTCACATCAAAGAGGCAACACCAAAAACTGTTGCCTGTGGCAATGCTAGTCGTTTTCAACCCCCCATCATCCACCGCTATGTTTCTTTCTTAAGCATCAGACATCTAACCGTAGATGGTGTTTACCTGTGGCACTTGTCCAAACCACACGTCATAACTTAATATTAAAAGTCTGACACACTTTGTGATGTCTTTAATGCTGTGATATACAGCACATACTAGAACATTACATCCTTTGAATCGGTGTAAAGCCCGCAATCTGACTCGCATTTACAATTTTCCAGTCACGTGCGACCTCACAATCGGCTTGTTCACAACTACCTGCTTAATTTTCAAGACTCAAAAGCTTCTGGGCAGTGTCGTAATCACACCAGAACAGAGAAAGAACTTTCTGGCACCCTTTTCCCAACCCCTATCCTGTGCACAATCAGCCTTCCAGTCAGGGATCGGGGAGGGGGTGGAGCGAGGCCCCCGTCTGAATGACCTGGTCTCTGTGCACTCAATCAGCGCACGCTAGAACCGGAGACAACAGAGAACAACTGCTTCCCTTAAGCTTCCTGTGATCACAGGCCCCGAGCTGCCAGAGAGGGGCAGGGATCACGCGCTCTAGAGAGAACTGCAGATAACAGGCTTCCGCCAATGCCGTCGTGTGAGAGAGCGAGTGCGAGCGTATCAAGAGAGAGAGAGGAAAGAGTTGCAGATGGGAAGAAAGTCCTTTTGGAAGCTGAAGGACTTGAGGAACGGCGGCAGAAGTTTTAAAAGTTTTGGAAATGATGCTTTGAATGTTTCGCACATGCTTGGGTCATTTCAAAATTTGATTGCTAAAAATCAAAAGAGAATCAATTATATTTTGTATACAGAAGGTAAAAGCCTATTTGCATTGATAATTCATGACAAATAAACCTCGTTCACCTCTAATTCTCATTACTGTAATGCAAAAGAAATCTTGTTCTTTTTACTGTAATGCTGGAAATGGCGATTCATATAAATAGTTGGGTATTAATTCATCATATTATTTTCATGGCATTGCCATTACAGTTTTTTTTTATTATAGTATTACTGTAATGAGAGTCACCCTTGTGAACAGACATAAACTGGAAGTAAAACATCCAGTCAGACTAGAATAATAGTGCTTAAATAGTGCACAATGCAAACAATCTGAAAAACAAACTTAATTTTCTTTAGCTAAAAATTTCTAACGTGGATGTGTCAGATTCCTCTAGATAACCCAAGAATGTCAAGAAATTAAAGGGGAATTCAATATATAAATACAACATATAACTGCAGCTCATAATGAAAAGTCCCACTGCATGTGAGATACTTCAAGCAGTGCTAGAGTCCGCATCTAAAAATATATGTGTTAAGCAACAGGAAAAGCCAGACGTGATTGTTCATTGCACAACGTGCTACCCAGAGGCTGATGAGAAATAATTTCTGCTTGGGTTCCTCTGCTCTACCCCTGCTCTCCGCTTTTCACACTCCTCTGTTTATGGAGTAGCAGAAACACCTCCTGCTCTGTGATGTCGTTCAACATTCCCATGAAGGACCTGCAGACAGTTAAATCTGCCCTGCAGGCAAAACAATAGCTTTAATTTCCTTCTCTGCGCTTCTTCTGAGGTTTTTACGAGCTGACATCCCCCCGATGTCCAACCCAGGAGGAAACAGCTGAACGCAGCCCACCAACATGGAGTCCATCTTAGAGATAAGACATGTAGAGATTTCAGACAAGATGGGATGATGATTGAATGCTCAACAATAGAAGACGTGATGAAAAGTTCAAAATAAAGTTGATTTTAATCCTTTCCTGCAATTATATATTTTTTACTATTCAAAGCAAGCCATTGCAGCTACAGTACGAAACCGACAGTAAACCACAGCCTGAGATGCATTTCCCCTCTGAAAAAAAGCAAAAAATGTTGCGACACATCTCAGGATTCTCTACAGATGCTCAACGATCGCATTACGTGTCTCTATTCATTATAAAATACATGATTTTCTACAAAAAAAAGCTGTGATACTCTTGAAGTCAATAAAAAACAGGGCTTTTACTAGATTGCAATTTTATATGGAATACCAACATATGCAAGATTAGTAATTGAATAATTATTCACACTAAATGAATGCATTAAAATGACAGACCTAAAAAAACCACAGATCCCGGAGACAGTATAATCACACGCCCTTAACAAATATCATTATTATTAGTGTGGGACACCAATGAGGAACCTTAAAGGTATAGTTCACCCAAAAATGAAAAAGTGTTCAGCATTTATTTACCCTCATGTCATTTCAAACCTGTATGACTTTCTTTCTTCTACAAAACACAGAAGAAGATATTTTGAAGAATGTTGGTAACCAAACAGCATAGGCCCTCATTGACTTCCATTGTCTGGACACAAAACCACTGAAACATTTCTCAAAATGTCTTCTTTTGTGTTTCCCAGAAGAAAGAGTCACATCATCGTTGTCCTTGCAAAACCTCAGATGTCCAAATACACTGTTTTTCAGGAAATTATAAAAACACTGTACTTTTTTAATGATTAAATACTGTGTTGCCAAAGTTGACAAGCACTTTTTAATACTTTTTATTGGTTAGATATTTGCAAAACCCAGTGACAAACATAGAGGGGGACTACTAGAATGATTTATGGCAAACAAATTAAATCAACATATATAGAGATACAAGGTTTTAAAAGGACAGCAGCGATATACAGATTTTAAATGAAAACTTCTGAGGAAGCTGAGGAAAGCCACTGTAAGAAAACCTGTTATCGCCATCACTTTCAACCACTTGAGGCAGATTGTGGTGATTAGTCAACGTTATGCAAGTTTGTGATGTATGTCACCACCCACCCTGTATCTCCTGAAATTTTGCTTATACTCTAATCATGCACGGAAGCGCTCGCTAAATATAGCAATGGTGCTTTAAACCTTCTGCAAAGTTACAAAAGCTGTTGACACTACTCATCAAGGCGAAGGTTGGGCCTTTGAACACATGCAGCTCAAAAACAGCCCTTTGTCAAAGACTGTATACAGTGGCAATATTCTGTATTAGTTAGCCTGCTACTTGCTCCGCCCTTGACAGATGTACACAAACTAGGTTACCTAGGACACTTTTCCCTGCCTAGGCAAATCCATTTTAGCTTCGTCACCATTGCCAAGACTAAAAAAGCCTAACATTCTCTACTGTGTGTACAGTGTGAAAAATGAAGTAGGCCAATATAATGTGCGGTATTTTTTATGCGCAGGGAAGCAGTTCAACCACACTGGTTGTACAAGATTCCTCTATTTGCTTTGTACGATTATTCTCCTTTCACACACTATATAGCCCTGGGACTGATTAGTCATAAGAGCTTCGATAGAAGCAACCGCACCCTCTGATACCGTCTCTGATCCTTATGCAAAGATCTACCTGCCCGTCCCTCTTATCACTGCAACACGTTCTCCTGTCCTATTCTTCACATTATATGCTTTCTGAAGCAGAACAAATGTTCACTCCATGCTTGTATTACGTACTGTTGTTACACTAATTTTTGCTTATTATTAGTGTGAAAACGAACCGCAACGTCTCGTAAAAACAAATCGGAAGCAGAATTTCCCTGAAGGGCCAAAAATGACTGCATTAAACTCAAACGTCACCTCATTTGGCCTCTTGAGCTATTTGGACTATTAGAAGAGCAGCTGAAGTAAGCTGAGGACAGAGATGGAACCTGGCCCCATAAACTTTGATACCTCAGACAGTGAAGTCACCGCTATCTATAACACAAACTGTCCATCACGCTGCTTCAGAAGCGGGCCAGATATCGCTGGACTCGTTGATCATGCTCTGCTCACTCCTGGGATTTGAGCAGTGGTGCTCACGTGTGAAAGACTATAGAGTCAATGCTGGGTGCTTGTAACCCCTGCCTCGAATGTGGGCTGTGGCTTTGACTCCGAGGCCGTGAAACGTTCCCCATCAGCAATATTTTTCTGAGAGAAAAGGTCAGGTAATGATGCCTGTGTGCTCCTGCCTGCGTTTGGGTAATTGTTCACCTATATATAATAGAATATAACATGTAAAAGCTTGTGCATATAAGTGCATGTGAGTGCATGTTAGCGTCTGTTTGCTTTTTTGCTTCTGTACGATAACCCTCACTTTGAGTAGAGGACTCAGGTATGGCTCACCCACTAAACATCAACGATATAGACGGATCGGATTGTGACGCCAACGGGAGCACCAGGTCATTCACTCAACAGCCTTGTATACAACACACAGGTCAAAACACGCACACGTATGGCATAGATAAACTATACAGAAAATCTAAGTGCCACTTAGAGGTAAAGAGGTGACAGAGTGTTGGATTTAATTTTACATCAGGATCCAGAAAAGATCAAATAATGTACAAATGATGTTAAAAAAATCTTTTGAGTTCCGATTTGAAACCAAAAAGATGCAAAAACAAGTGCCCTACACTGTATCTAAGTTTAGGGTTGCAGCACGCAGGTGGTGTGGGCGACAAGAAGAAACTTAGCGTCGTATTGTTTTTACATTCTTTCCACCCTGGTGTCACTGGCTCGGTCCTCTGCCGTCCAACTGTCCACTTAAATCTTCTCCCCGTGCTGCAATTGGCAGAGCCCAGCCGAAGAAGCTCTAAAAGTCGTTTGGCTCCAGCTCGGCCCGGCCTGACCGCCTTCAAGTCAAGCGGCCCCGACGTATAAATAAGAACAATATCAGATAAGTCTTGCAGGAAGCCTATAAACATTTACATTCTCTTTCAAGTGCTGTTTATGGATATTTTATCTCCTATCTGGAAGTTAAGGACATGGTGAAAAAAGCCTGGGACCTGGGGCGGAATCCGAAGCGAGTGGTGAATCAAAAAGGCAGCAGGCCCTGACAGCGACCCAGGTCCATTGACCATAATAGGTGTTGAGAGTGGCGGCCTCCACAGATGAGGAACCAGCTCTCGGGTCTGTTCCTCGGCCCTGCCAGAAGAGTTATGGGCCGGTGCGGGTAGCGACGGGGAGGGAAGGGATGCCTGGTAAGCTACTAATTCTATATCTTCCCCTGACAAAGATGAAGTGCAGCCAGCAGGGTTCAGGCAGGGAGAGAGCTAGCGGGACTCTGGATGTTGTGTTTAACAGAGTGGACCAACTCCTGCCTGTCTGTCCTCCAGGCTGATGCCTATCATAGGCCGAGGTCAGAAAGATCTGACCACAAACATCTAGCGGCTAGTTTGTAAGCCTGAGAGATATTCAAACTATTTCGTGTTTACTTTTAAGTCTGTATTTATTTCCTATAAAGTTTATAATAAAGCTCATATCCATGCCCACGTGGAATTTATGACCATAAAACTTCTACACAATGAGAATGTCTGTCATTCACAAAGTATACAAACTCCACCCTTGTTTGTTTATTCAATATTTTAGCTAATTCGGCTACGCTAACCTTCATTAAAAACATTTAATGCTCCACTAGACAGCACTGAAAGAAGATCGTGTCTGGCCTGCTCGCAAGGTCTGATGAAGTACCACCTAACCCTATCTTCAATCTTTGATCATAAAACACACAGTCTAGACATTTAACATCAAACATATTTCAAAGAACAGGTTAAACTTTAGTACAGACCGAGCGAGGCAAATCAGAGCCCAGAGGGCAACGGTGAACAACAACCCTGCCACTCTGGATGCCCTCACCTTTCCCACAACATGAAACCAAGACAAGCTCCCACATTCACCTGGAACGCTTCTAATCTGCAAAATAATGCCGCTCTAACAGCGAGGTGCATCCATGCCTGACATGACGCCTTTTGTCTCCTCCTGTGTTGTGACAACACTTACATTTGTAAACTGCCCCGCTTGTAGAGGATAAACATCTGATAGCCACAAGAGAAGGGGGCTGGGCAGTGTAACAAGCCTCTGGGACTTCCTCTAAACAAATGGAGGGATCTTTTGAAGGCTCCTGTTTGTGTTTGCCAAAGACGCGGCCGGGACACTAGGCTCCTGTCAATGGCCTCCAGCTGCTATTCAAGTAGGTTAAATCTGCCCACCGGGGCTTCAATACAGGGTCCTAAGAGAGAGAACTGCAAATGTTGAAGTCATTGGCAGATTAAGGTAGACGCATTGAGTCTAGAGGAGGTAATGTAAGTAATACAAGTAGCATGGAATAAGTCATGACGGTTGACTATGCCTATACGTTTAGTCAACCCTCAGACTAGTCTGAAAATATGAAAATATGTTGATCTGCATCTAACACTCAACCCTAAGTCATGTCTACACCACAGCAGTTACGCTACACAACTGCACAAGGTAGAATCTGGGCTCTGAACCAAAAGTGTAATATTGCTGTGCATTGACGCTGAGCAGACATCACTCAATGTGTGAACAATGTGGTCAGGAGCACTCTGTCAAAGCTGCTCATTGGATTGGCAATTACTTTTTTTAAAAAAGAGCAAGGCGTGGTGAAGAAAAACAGCAGATTAATCATGCTGTTAGCGATGAAGATGAAGACGTTGATTAATGCAGTTTGGCTTTTTAAACAAACAACTCCTGAGTGTGTGGTGCGCTCAGCATTACCCTTTAATTTCGAGAGGGTTGACTGCAGAAGTTTTGTTTTTGCAGCTTCGCAGCAGCCCTCGACCCCTTTTTCTTGACCCCCTTTCTCCCCCTCCGACACCATATGAAGCACAGCCTCTGTGAAAAAAACAACAGGCCTGCACTCAACCATTCCCTCCTTTTTTAACACCGATGGAATAAATTGCTTCCTTATTGTGCTTTCCGCCAGCGGTCCGGGATCATTTTTGTGCTCTCAATCTAATTAGATTAGTTTGGTGCTAGTTCGGGGTTATTGCAAGAAGGCGCCGCGCGATAGAAAGAGGATCGGGCTAATTGGAAGGCGGCTGCGGGTGGATCCTCGCCGTTCACCAGGAGGGTCGCTGCTAGTTTTTCCGCCTCGGCCCTCTCTCATTACCGCCGTTTTGCGCTGGTCTCAAAAGTCAGATTTTGTATTCTTACGGGTAGAGAGTCAAACTACGGAGAGAGCAGGAGTCTCATTAAGCCCGCTCACGACTGACACCTCTCAGTCCACAGGGGCTCGGTTGTTGTTTATTTAGCAGGGCTGAAACACATGCAGATGTGGAACCTCCATTGCAGTGTGTGCAGACGCTTCAGGCACTCAATTCCACTTTTAAAAAATAACTGTACAGTCAAACTCTTAAAGAACTCATGACATATGTATAAAAAGTTTCCAAATGTGCTCGCACCTGCAAAAGCGAGTGTTTTTCTTTGTGACGTGACATCACTCAAATGCAACAAAAGCAGGTTATCCAAAAAAAAAACATGGAGGTTTGAGCACAGCACGGCTGATTAAAGTATCGCTGCGTCAACTGCTGAAAGATTTCTATATGCGCTGCAAACCCACGAAACGGTGGAGCCCGAGTGATCAGACTTTTAAATGAACATTATGAAAACATTTGGCCGTATGCCTCTCTCTGCACGCTGGCACACCATACATCACGCAGGCACCTACTGGAGAACTATGCAGGGCGCTAAAATTTCCCCACTATAACTCAACGAAAATATACAAAGCATGGTAGAAGTAATAAGCATAAGCCCTAACTCACAACATAAATCCTTGTTTATACCCAAAAACAGGCATTGCAAGTCAAAGAGATGTCCAGCGTATAACAGCTGAACCTCTATTGCAGATATTATATGTTCGGATATTATATGTTCGGATATTATATGTGCAGATATTATATGTTCGAATGCAATTAAAAGTCGTCATTCTGAAAATATATGTTGTAACACGTGCACCGTGCAAGCTGCTTAATGTGTAATTGTACCTAAATCACAGAATCATCAGCAGGCCTAAATAACTCATGAATTCGCATTTATGGGTTTAGTCTGGGCCGTACGCACAGTTTCAAAGCAAATAGATTTATATATAGCAGAATGGGGCGGGTACGAATGAATACGGGGTCTTTAAAGACTGTAGCGGTCTCATGCAAACAGTGCAGATTAAAGCTAAATAAACTGAATAAAGTCACATCTGAAAAGAGAAGACTAACAAACATTACAACTGCTGGGTAAATATTAATACAACACAGCTGAGAATCCCAATACCTCCTAAATTATTTTAAATAATACAAAATATTTAAAAAAAAACTGTATTCAAAAACCACAATTAATTTCCTTTTTAAAAGATGTTCACTAATTTATTCATATTTCTTTTGACATACAAAACAAAAAGGTTTTCCATGTTTTACATCAAAATGTAAAAAAGACATCCGACAAATTAAAAAAATAATAATAATTAAGCAGACGAACAAATGCTCTACAGCCCAGTAAGCCCCAGCAGGAGCCCCTGGGCCCCTCAAGTGACCCTTGACCTAGAAGCCTGTGTCTGAGTTCTGAGTTTAAGATCTGTGGGGTTAATCTTGCCATTCAGTCTCACCCTCCCCATCTGATCCTACAAGACCTACCAAAATCCATCAAGCCCCAAAACAATTTGCAATCCCTGTGCGGTGTGTGTTCGCACAAGCAGGTTTTCCCCTAAAAACCAGCCTGGAGAAGACGGCATATGTTTAACATTACGCAAATCTGCTGAAACGGCAGGGCACGCGAGAGAAACCTCCAGTGCGGCAGTGTTCACAGAGGCAGGATCTCTAATCACAGCTTGTTACAGGTCGTTTATTATATATATATCTGCATGTGAGAAAACAGTCGGCTGACACACTCTCACATTACCTCGTTTAAGAACAACTACTGTTCACAACACGGGCCACAAAGAATGTGGCCCTTCTCAGACGTTCCGATTATTGCATTTCTGCGTTCGCTTTAGGAGCTCATGAGTAAAGACCGAAATTCACGCTTTACACAGTCAGCAAGCCATCTATAGTCAAAACCTTAAATGAGAAGCAGTGCTAGAGATATTTATGAATATATTTATACTTAACACTTAATGTCTGAAAACTGCATAATGATTATGAGAATTAAGGATGTAATTAAAAAACAAGCAGCGTAAAACAAACTATAAAACAAACAAGCCAACGAATGCAGACACAAAACCTCCGCAACCTCAAACATACCAAAAAAGTAAAGGAAAACTGACCGTTTACGTGGGCTCACCAACAAACATTAAAAATTTAAATATATATAGGCATGCACAAATAGACGACAATTATCAAACCAAATCCATATTCATACAATTTTAATCAACATCGCAGACAAACCTCCATCAAGTGAGTCTGTCAAATCCAGCATTCTGGAATCGCTGTGGCCGAGAAGAATACCAGACCACAACATCACCTGGTCCACAAATGTATAACTTGAAAAAAAGCCCCACGGAGTAGAAAAATAAGACTGCTTGTGTGGCCTCTCTTCTTACCCCAGAGAAAACCACAAATACTCAACAAAAAAAAGTTGAGGGAAAGAAAGTCAGTAAATTCTACTGTTCCACGTAATAAACGGCGAAGCAGGGGATGACGGCCTTACAGAAGATCAAAGCGGGTTAACAGCTTGAGCTATCTAGCTGTCTAGATTACTGCTCGGAACTACAGGAAGAGCGGGTTAAAAGTTACCATAAATAAAGTTCAAAATGCTAGATGGCCCTAACACAACACCGTCAAAACCTGAAACCATCTGAAAGGAAGCGTTTCACAAAAGCAAAGACCCTCGCCGTTAATCACACGTATTAGTTTGGCAGACGTGCTACGCTGACTTGCATCTGAATGAAAACGCAACGCAATAGTCCCTGCATTTTATTCTGCGCACAATCGCACACATACGTACCTCCGTTAAGCATTGGGTTATAGCATTATCACACTCAGTTCCAACAGGGAGGCAGATAACAGTTGGCAGAGTATCCAAAGGCGCTTCCCTGAGGAGTCCTTTTCCTCTGAGGTATCCTTTATTCCACATCCATTCTGGCCTAGGAATCATTCCATTTTCTCCTGCGGCGTTCACCGAGTTTACTAGCCTTGCGTCGTCTTCATACGTGCCGTTTATGAAGCGTGCCGTCCTGTACTTCCTCTTCTCAGAAGACCTCACAGGTGCAGATGATCCTGGGTGCGAAGGGTGACCACACCACACGGCTCTTCGTGATCACTGCAAAAAAAACAGATGCGCAGTTCAGAGATGAGAACGTTCTCAGTCTAAACTGCTCGGTGCAGTAAAAGTCAGCGCTTACTTTTACGACAGGAAATCAAGCATAAAACCTCAATGACAATCGGGACAACATTTGCTGCAAATATTAGCTAAAAAAGCATCTTTCAAGTAAAACAAACTACATGTGTTTAAAAACAAACGATTTTGCTTCAAAAACAATACAAGAGAAAAGAGTCATTACCGCAGGATCTACCGTAAGACCTGGAATCTTGGGAAAAAATCAAACGCCGTAACAGCAACATGAACACCGCAATACACAAAGAGCCGGGAGAAATCCTGTCATGTACTCAGGCGGTCTAACAACAGGTTTCATGAATGGGAGCTCTGACAGTACAGGCCCTCTGGCCGACCAAATTGGAAACAGGAAAACAAACATTCACAAGTAAAAGCCCCCCTCCCCCACACGAACCATTTCTTCGACCCGTTCTGTTCGACCTGTCTCAGGTTAGCAAGAGTCAACTTCACCAGACCACACAGACAGAGAACGTTCAGCCACCATGAGGTGGAAAGGAAAAAATAGACAAATAAAGAAAAACGAAAACCTGTTTGCGAGGTAAGAGAACACACACCGCGACAGTAAGGGAAAGAGAGAAAGAAAAGAAGGCTAAACTGACTCATCAACGTTCCAGAGGGGCCGGTGAGAGGAGCTCGCAGGAGGAACGGCGGACGGACTAAACTGGGCACGGTCAGAGTGGAAAGGAAGTGGGCAACTGCTGGAGGATTTGACACGAAAACTTTCAGATAGTAGCAAAAGAAGAACAGCGCGAGAAGGATGGAGCTATTAAACTGACAAGAGCCGTGTTCATTTAAAATAAATATGTACTGATTTACTAACTAGGTTTTGACAGAGACAAATTTATCCAACACGTATTAAAAGCTAATCCAACGTCACAATCTGACAAAATCTCAACACATCCAACCAGAAAGTTTTATGGCACACATTCCTACACGAGCACCAGATCTATTTTTGTTCATGAGTAAGAATGAAGATTCAGGGGAACTTTTTTCATTTCTTGCAGTGCAACCTACAGTACCCCTCTACTGGGAATACGGAGAGTTTTCAGTCACCACCAAACTTTACCAGATGTATAACCACTAAAATATTACACGCCACATAATTAGCCTAACAAGTGATGTCAAACTGCTTTGACAGAGTCAGAGTGGTAACCTAAACTGTTGCTTATCTGTGGGAGTTGTTAAATAGACTTCACGGAAGAGTCGTGTGTGCAAGTCAAGGTTTGAGAGTTATAAGAAAATTCTAATTATATTATTACATTTACATTTAGTCATTTAGCAGACGCTTTTATCCAAAGCGACTTACAGATGAGGGAAACAATGGAAGCAATTAGAACAACATAAGGACAACAAAAAGCATAAGTGCAATAAAAGAAAATTGGTCTCATATAGCCTATTATTAATAAATACAACAGAAGCTGAAGATGTAATTCATTACAGGATTAAAGAGCTTGCTATGACACAACAGGTCAAAGGTCTGTGTTTTATTCCCACAGAGACAGACAGGGTGTGAGAAAAAAAATTCTTGCAAAAGAAGAAATGCTTACATTCCAAGCACTTAATTCATACAGCATCCAAGGTGACTACCTCTTACCTTAAAATCATGACAATATTGGGGGGGTTGTAAGTTTTCACAATATACATACTAAACTACACATCCGGAGCGACATAACAAGGTCTTTTAGTCTCTTCGAAAACAACCAAAAACAGAATGAAAAGCACACGAGACAAAAAAGCGACCGCTATGATCTGTGGCTTTTTAATTCCAGAAAAAAATATGGAGGAAAAAATTCTATTCATGTGCAAGCTAAATCGAATATGTAATAAAAGCTTTTATGATTTCAAATGATCAAGGGCCGTCTCTCTATAAACCTTGGCATTTCATCAGGCAGTTACAAAAAAATCTTAAGTTTCTTGTCTCTATATTTCTAACCACCAGTGAAAGTCTCGGCACCAAAAAACAAGAAGGAATTTCTATAAAGTCATTCATGTGTCATTTCAAAACACGAGCAGCGACGAAGGTTCGAAGACTGTTGCTTGCTCACACGGAGGATAAAAAATCCTGAAAGAAATGTTTTCTTTTTAAAAAGTAAGATTCAGATGAATGAAAAGTTTTGACCATGTCACTTTTTAAAAACAATTTAAATTGTTTTCATTACTGAACTCTTAAGATTAGTTTATGAAAGCTTGTGTTAACTTTGGAGTAATACACAAGTAACTTACGCAGCCGTAAACACAAAAAGCAAATAAGCGTTTCAATCAACAAAAGAAAACAAAAAAAAACATATTCATGTAGTAGTCAAACTAATTATATTTCCTTACAAGCAAACACCTGGATTTAGTATGCTAACGTGATTCATTCTCTATCACTGTCACTAAAAAAGTCCTCTGCAATTTATTTTCTCTACATGCTCTTTATTCAACGGCACCAACGCCACATGAATCTGCCGCAGGGACACAAGTGGCGAATCTCAAAGCGGCAAGAAGTTAGCCCAAAAGAAGTTGTGCAAACTCAGAAGCCACGAAGAACAAATGGAAGACCCCCACTGCTGCTTTCTCCCTCCACCGAGGCCCAAATTCATTTGTCAGCCGTAAAGTTCCTGACTATACAGCTCTGATCTATTGCTTCTCTCCAAAGGGCTCACAGATGTGGAGTCATTTACATTTCAAATACACCTCAAGCTTTTCAATCACTTCAAACGCGCCTTATCAGACAACTCATGTGGATCTTATTCTTCTGTTTAGACTGAGAACCGAATCTGGTAAACTGCTGAATGAATAGCTAGAACGGATTCGAATATATGAATGTTTATGACGCACGAGGAATTAAATAATATTCCAGGCAGATGGGGAGAATTTTTTTCTTCTGATGTCTAGATTAAGTTATGTATTACAACTATTTGGTGTACAAAAATAAAGTCGAAAAATGCATGTTTTTAAAAAAAACAAAAACAGCAAAAATCTGCACAAAAACATTATTGTGATTATGACTGCAAACCTGATGGTGACAGAGATTATGTTCTCTGTTGACTGTATCTGAAACTCTGTTTACAGTTGTGAGTTTCTGTTCTGTTTTCTAAATGATGAGCCGCATTTGCTCTCACAGGCTTTGTCATTAAGAAACTTTTACCGATAAAAAACCAAATGCTTTCAGAAGAAGAGGGAACATATCATTTCCAGACTGCCTGAATGTGGCAGGTTTCTGAGTTTACAGGAAACATTGCAACTCATCTACTGGAACCAACATGGGATTTTGTATCACAACAATCAGATGCAGGTTCCGCCTCAGTACAGCACATTTAAGTGAAGTGTGGGTGAATTTTATCTGATAGTTTTAAGATAAATACTTGTTTCCACCCACTTAAACTTACTAATAACATTGTAAGGTGAAAGTGATTGTAAAACCAAATTACCTGGCAACCTTGCCACAGATGCAGAACTGTAAAACTTTGCAATAACCGGTAACAACTTAAAATCCAAACACTTTACAAGACAGAAATATTTACATACACAACTTGCTATATATATAACTAGACAGGCATATAAATAACTTGCGTCTACATTAAAAAACTGATAAATACGTTTACACAAGTCTAGGTTTGCACATTTAAAAAAAGATAAAGATAAAAAATACTGGGTATGAAAGTTGACAGGAAGTAGGGGTTTTAAACTTTAAAGTCTCCAAGTCCATATTTAGAGTTTTTTAAATGCCTTTACATTCTGTGCTTAAGCTTTTTGGAAAGTGATAAGCTCCATCACGCCACTTTGGTCACGCCACAAGAAACTTTGTGAACTACAGCCCCCACAAACACCTAAGTGCGAAAGTTTTCCAAACAGTTGGTAAAACAAATACACAGTTTTTCATGAGTCCTGCATTTACTAAACAACATTCAAACACTCGCGCAAAACGAGAAAGTGATATTCGTATATTCAGAATTAACTCATTACCGCTATTCATAAACTTTTCCTCAGAAACTTACAGCAGGTCTCCATCGCCTCGAAGAAACGTCCAAACGATGAAATCTTTTCGCAAACTGCCATCGAATAAAACCGCAAAATAGCGATAAAAGGTCTACAGACTATCATGTAAACAACCTGCGACTCTTTGTATGTGGAAAATGAAGTGTAACGTTCAGCACGTTGCCATGCCTACGCGTTTTCTTATCGCACATCAGTTACGGAAAGTTTTCGAAGTTTGTGTGGAAAGCGCCGTACAGCTTTAAGCGTCATTTACGCAAAAACAGTAGCCTACACACGAATGAAACTTTATGTAACTTTAGTAATGAACCGTATATCTGCTTCTGTCCCTACTGCCACGACTGGGTTTCCCATAAACAATGCAAACAAACACGCTGCGACGTTAAAATCCACATTAATACAGATTTCACAGCTTCGATGACACAGACAGAAAACCGTATTTCTACATTCTGGATATTAGCTTGCGCAAAACGCATTGCAAAACACAACGAAATGACTTTCGCGAAAATGGGAAGGAAAAGTAATCCAAAAACCTCGTGTTTTTTCTCTCCGTCTCTCTGAACGTGACCCCACTACTGGGAGCTAACAAGTCGCCAATTTCAATATCCAATTCTGCCTCAAAACCCAAATGCCACGCCGAAATCCGAGGAGCCAGCTCTTATTTTCATTGCAAAGTAGCGCTCAACTGATTCATCAACATTACATAACATTCACCCCCTAAAAGCCATCAGCATTCAGGAACTACAGCTAAAAATCACATCTCTCGCCGTGATCGCAATGCTCATTGATTCGCTTTCGCCTTACCTGTTGATTAAATAGCAATAGTCTTTGCAGTCTGAAAGATGGTGGAGCTTTGGCGTGAGCCATGAACCGTCTTTGTGTTGTTTGTTTGTTGATCTCGGGGAATGATTTCTTTTTACAGGGATGTAAGATTGCGAACTGCTCCTGTACACGTGAAATCTTGGGTGACTGTGTTTAATAGTAAAAACGCTGTCTGGGGTTGAAAAAAGGAGGTTGGATTTTGCAGTGGTCTCAGTTCTTTATCAGAAATGTTATCGCTTGTCAGGACCTCAGACTCCAACCATTACGTCAGTTTCAAGACACCAACACTATTAATATCAAGAAGCCCTTGCGGAGGAAAGCGCCACCCTAGAGCGCGCTCTCTTAAAGGGACAGTGACTGCTTAAAAAAGCTCCAGCGCCACCGTGCAACTTCACCGTAGAATTCTGATCTGAAGGAACACACTGCGATAAGTCGTCCACAGTATAGGTGAGAATATTGCTCCTTTTTTACAATTTAATAAACCTCCACAGAAGGATCTCAAAACCGTCTCAGTACTAAGGAATGTAGAAGAACTGAAACCAAATAAGTGAAATGAAACATTTTATTGACAGGTAGTAATTTCAGCCTGCAGTGATTAGCAGAACACAACATATCTTTTTGATAACTTTGATGGAAGTTTGACAAGAAATACTTTCATGTCCTGTGGTGTGGCATGCTATACTCCCATCTAAAAAAATTTGAAACGTTACTTTAAAAATAAAATATTTTATTGCACTCCATAAGCATTTAAAATAAACTAGTGAAGGCAAAAAAATGTTCATAAAAATAAATAAACCAAAAAGAATTATGTTTTTATATCCCAATTTAATGTTATGTCCTATCCATGTATTAGCACGTATGGTTGTGTGATCATAATACAATCTATAACTATAACTAACAAAACATAACTATAGGCTATAAAAACTAGCATGTATTGATGTGTATATACCCATAACATTGAATATGTAATATTTTTAATTTTTAAAATGGGTCTAGGTGCTTTACTTGTACTGACAGCATCTAACTCAGCATTTTAAATTTCTCTTTTTCTCGTCCATGACAAACCATAAATCCAACGGTCCATAATTACAAGTCCTGTCCGCAATAACAAGATGATTCAGGCTGAACCAACCACTTGTTGTCAAACACATACATTCCAAACAAAACACTAAACAAACCAGCAGCATTCTGTCCGAAAGATTATCAATCATCATTGTTTTTACTGTATATTATTTGGTATTTTATTTATTTATCATTTTAAAAATATACATAGTACACAACATCCATTGTTAAGGTTTAGTAACATCAATTTGTGACCACTAAAACATATGCCTGATTTGTGGATTTAAGACATCAAATACTCATGAATTCTGGAAAAGTTTATGAGTAGTGGGATTAGAAAAAAAAATACATAAATATGAAATTAAATGGCCTGCCTTACAGAGTGATTATTTATGTTTTGTTTGTTATTTTTTTACTTTCTCAACAAGTGTATTTTTATTTCATTCAAATGAATGAAATGTAAATTTAGAGGTGAGTAAATTATGTATTTTTATTTTAAGTATTATGTATGTATTTTTTTCTTTGAACTATTTTATGTAATTTTATTTACTATTAAAATATAATACAAATATTTTCTACTCAAGACTCGCTAATCAAATGTTAAAAAGCAAAGTCAGTCAACAGAATTTTTTTTGCTGTCAACATTTCAATGTTGTTTCCTGGATATTAACACAAACTTTTTCATTTCTTCCATGCTCACAGCAGTAACTGTGGGTCTGCCATGTGAAGACAGATCCAGGGACATTCCACTTCCTGATTCACAATCTATATATTTAAAAAAAAAAAGCTTACATATTACATATGCTCACCAAATCATTAATTATTTTGCATGTTTCCATGAGTCAGAGAATACTGACACGCCGCTAAACTTCATTCAGATTCAATGTAAACATGCATATTTTGGGGACTTTATATGTGGTCCCTGTAACCTCTTACCAGCATGAAGGACTGATAGAAGCTGCTTAGAGATGAAACCTGAGAAGTGAAGTCAACGTTGTTTATTTCTTGTACAGATATCATGCCACAAGGTGGACGTCACTGAAATATTTTTAGTGCTGGTGGTTGCATTCTGCTAAACTTATTACATACTGCAGAAGTTGGCTCCAACTGTCCCCTATCTCAGCATGATACTGTTGCAGTATAGCCTTTCCTCTATCCATGCTAACAGCCAGACTCATCATGTGTGTATTTAGAACATCTCGCGCAAGAGATCGCCCTCCGTTGAGCCACCGACCGCCTCCTGCAGTATGGGTTTTACAATGAAACATACAGCTATACTCTCTGTATCCATATTCACAGCTTTTAAGAATGACGACATCAGCTGTGTCCAACAGTAGGCACATCTGAAGACGATTTAGGCACTGTACTGACTTGTGTATTTCACTTAAAACACTAATCCGAGTAAAGTGCAGAAATAGCCAAACTTCAGTCCTCGGATCTGGTTAGTGACTGTTTTTGCATGGTACTAAACATTATGTACTAAGTGCCTGCATATTTAGCGTTGCCTCTTTTTAGTATTTTATAATAATTATAGTATTCGTGTGCTTATAGCATTTTTAAAGAAAGATAGATTAAGTAATTAAGTAAGCTTTGGTTTTGTGCCATGTAAAGTATTAAGTATGTTCAGGTTTTTATAATGAAATTTAACAATCAATGCTTTTTAAATTTCTCATCAATTTCTTGTTAAACTTGTTTGATAACATCTAAAAAATGTTGTTTTTGTTGTCATATATTGCAGGTCAAAAATACCAGATTAAAAAAATTTTAAACACTTTTAATTATTAGTGCAACTAAATGTCTTGACAATACTGAGATGAGATCAGGTTTTCATTGTTGTTTTTATTCTTTTAGACCACTAACAAAAATCAAATTAGAAATATTTATATTTATTTATTTGCATGGGCTTGTGCATCACAATCCCTAAATCCATCTCCTGTGGGTGATAGAAATGTGGCACAAATGTGATTCAAAAACGGGCAGTTTTCAATTTTAACGTTCAGTTCAACCATGGAGCGTAAATGGAATTTGCAGAGTGTAACTTCTGAATAAAAGGGAAATTTGAAAGGGAAGAACAGCTCAAGGTGATTCTTTCACATTACTGTTTCACTCAAAGGAGCAAAATAAGCAATTCATGGAAGGCCAGAATAAAAACAATTTTATACTTGAGTACAACATTTCTGCATGAATAATTACTTTATTTTCGGCACTCACACAAAAACAAAAATAAAAGATGAGCAATAAACACTTTTGCGGTGTCAAGAGCTGCTGCTTGCGTGTCACTAGAGCTTTTTTTTTATTGGTGAAGCCGGTCTGATTGAAATGAGCTTAGCAGAGAGTAAACCATGTGGAGATTTAAGCTATTCATATAGATGAAAAACGAAACCTCCGAAGACCCTCCACCATCACAAGACTAGACAGAGATAAACAACAACAAGAAGAAAAAAATAGACAGGAGTGTTTTCTACATATCAGCATTCATTGTGTGTGAACACCAATTAAATCACAAGCTAATAATGAGGAAAGTTCAGAGGTTAGAGCATTTTTACAAATAAAACTCAGCAAGATAAGTAATAATATAAAGTGTGTGACAAACTGTATTTTTCAAAATAATTATGACATTTTTAAGCAAATGGGGAAACTTCTGCACATATAAATATATTTTCAGGTAAACATGTTATAATTTTAATGGGATTTCTATGCAGAAAAATCTAAATGGAATATAGTCACATTTAAGTTAGTGGTGTGACTTGCATTTAAGAAACCAGCTCTCCTCACAATGTAAGATAGTAAAGCCTTTTTAAAATTAAGTCATAATTATAGTTTTAGTGCCAGTGGAGTGACAGCTTCCCAGGCAAGCCTTTGCATAAAATGACTAAACATTATTATTATTATTATTACCTAAATGAGTAATTAATTATTCTAGGTTCTCCATATTGATCAACCATTTCAAACAAAACTGTATTAAAGCTAGATCTAGCATTAGCAAAAATTAGTACCCAAGCTAATCCTCCCCTTTAGTAAGTCAGAAATAGAGACAGCCTGTAATATTCCTTTAAGAGGAGTTCTCCCTTAAGTGGCCTTTCTCCCCACTGCTTTTGCTTCATGATCCTAAAGTGCCATCCATATTACTGGCAGGTCTACGTGGCTTCACTCTGGTGGTTCTTCTTTCAAATATGTCCTAATGTAAACCTACGTGACTTCAACCATTTTCAGTGTGCACTGGAGTACTCTCTCTCCCTATTTCTTCATTTCTGTCTCTTTCAACCCACAAAACTTCACCAGAGATGGTACCTTCCTTACACACACGCGCACACACACACACGCACGCAAGCACGTACACACACTGTGTCTTGCATAGAGAATAACAGAGGATACTAATGGATTCCGCAGCACTTTAAGTGATGAAAAGTGGCAGTGCATTGAAGGTTCATTCCAGCTGGAAAGAAGATGAGCAAGACTTCAAAAGAAAGCACTAAGATAAATATTCCAAGAGCTTTAGATCTATAACTGATTGGGTACTATGGAACACATCAGGTTATCACCAATCTCTGCACATGAAGGTTTTAAACACCATTTCTCTTTGATTAGCTAGCAGCTCTATGGATTCTATAATGTTATTGAGCCATCTATGTACGTCTGCCCTGCAATGGATGCTGGCAGGGCTCCTTATCCGATACAATCTGTGACAGCCTTCTTCTCTATATCTTATCTTATCTATATACACAGTGCATGGTACACTTACAGTATACGATTTCATCTTGATCATTTAAAATGTGGTTTTGATACAAAAATGCATTGGAAGATATAGGAAAAAAGGGCAGTGTGAATTACAGTAAGCTTTATTTATATTTCACATCAAATAGTAAACATTAAAAGGTTATATTTATTCTTCATTCACGTTTTTTCCACTTTCCACATCTCAGATGCGATATATAAATATAAAAAATAAATGTATATAATTGTTTTATTTTTTTATGTAATAATATAATTTCCCCTCTCATAAATTGCTTTGCTTTAAAAACCTAAGGTGGCACATGTATTTCTCAATCAATGCATGACATTTCTTTACTAAAGCTGGTTGTAGCACATTCCCCAGATATTACACAATAAAAAACCCAGTTCCTGTCTTTAGTATTGTGGGTCATTATTTCTGTGCCCTGTTCGTCTATATACCGTGCCGGTTTTGCAAACACCCCATCATCCCCATTGAGCAATAACGTCCTCATTTGCAGACTGTAGAAAGTAGACCCGCTGCTTTAGTGCTACCTCTGATTGTTCTGCCTGTAAGAAAAATGACTAAAAAGTGTGAAAAAAATGTGTTTACAGTAAACTTTTTTCTGCACACCAATGGAGCAAGCGACTGGTTAAGCTGCAGGTGACTCATCATATTCCAGCGTGCTAATGGTACAGACATCCAGCCAGATGCATTTATCACACACGCTGCACCCTCCCTTTAATCATGTAAGACGACAATAAATTACACGTTCATACAACGGCAACAGATTAAATAAAATGCATTAGCCAAGGAATTTGTTCGAGTGAATTAATCTTGCCCTCTTTTTAACTGTTGCTGATTTGATGTAATTCTGGCAATGATTTACATTAAGTATACAGCACACTGAATGCAAGGAAATTAAAACTAAGATGACAGAGAGAGAGACTGCAAAAAAGAAGGTGAGGCACCATACAGGGCGATTCAGTCAAGGACAGCCCTGGTCGATTCATTTTTGGCAAGCTACCAATAATAATAAACCAGTATGTGCACAGTGCTGCATTCATTGAACTGGTGAATCTGAATAACATGAAATAACATCACATCCAATAAGGCTTATCAGATACCTGTTCTGGGTTATGAATGTATTGTATTTTCTGGTGATAAAATGATGAGGCGGAAGGAAAGACACCAAGAGGCGGAATACTGTAATGACATCTGATTGTGATGAGACATGAAAATGCAACTGAGAGTCTGAGTCATTTCCTTCTGGTCATTGTGGTGGTCGTCATACTTAAACATGGATTTCTTTCAATAATTGCTTCCTGTTTATGTATCTGTCTCATACCGTCGAGCAGTAAGGGCTAGTCCACACAGGAAGTTGTCTCATTTAATCAAAGGTTTGAGTCACAAATAATGTTTTGTCGTTTTGAGGACCCAGTTAAGAAATGTACTATTATTATTATTGTTAATAATACGAATAATAAGTATTATTATCATTAATAATAACTACTATTAACATTATTATTATAATTATGAATATAATATGAATATAGTTAATATTAATATAATTAGTCATATTGTTATTGTTATTATATTACTAATAACGCTATTATTATTACTTTTATTGTTATGTATTTTTATTATATTATTATTTAAAAGCTGTAAATTCTACTACTCAACTTAATTTTAGAATTATATGTACTGGGTAGTGAACATACAAAAAGTAGATAATAATTGTTAAAACAATAGTTTGATCTTTTAATTGTTTATCAATACACGTGTTGATGATTTATGGTATTTGCGTACGTGTGACATTCAAAACGTTAAAAATAACATAAAACTACCCAGAGAAAGATTTATTACAGAAGAAAGTGAGACAACTAGCTCCTGCCTCCCCCAAATACTGTTGGGTGAGACAGACATAAGAAAGAGAAGATCGTGATCGTGTTCAATCTTAACATCTCCACAACAGGACAGAATTTAGCCTGACGCCCTCTGCTTAGCAAAGCATCATAGCATCACGTTCTGTCCGTGCTGAATCGTTTCCACCGCAGATCATCACAGCACATTACGTCCCGTTAGAATCCCGATCGTCTACGGAGCCAAACGTCTGCGCTAATGTAAAAAAATATGCTTTTAGCTGCCGGCTGTACAGGATGGAGCCGAGAAGGGAACTGGAGGGGTGTCTTAAGTAGCTGCCAGGCCAGCGATGCGGGACCCTTTCCAACAGTAACCGAGTTACAGAGGTGATCTGGGACAACTGATACGCCCTCTGATAATTCTCAGCATTATGGGCCATTTCCCACTCCAATTGCTCTCTGTGAGTGAGAAGAGAGGAGACTTATGTCAAACAAAGATGGAAGAAAGCGAAGAGCCATTTGGGTTACATAGACATACATTTGAAAGTTTTTAGTTTAAAAATGAATTGCTTATAGAAGAACTAACATAAAGAAATATGTTTTTCTTCGATGTCTAAAATTATTTAAAAATAAGTCTTTAACCACCATTCTGGTAAAATAAACTGTCATGAAAAGATGTTTAATCATTATCAAAACCCAAAAATTGTCATAGATGTCCAGACATGCATTTGCATACTTTTTTCTGCATATCTGATTCAAACTTCATTATGTTCAAGTCAAAGATACAGATGTTTTCTATTCGTTTTTATGTTTACAAAAGGTTTAAAATTCATTGTAATCAAATTTCCAGAGATGCATTTCAGTTGCAAAATTTCGCAGTTATATTTTCATTCCGGAAATATATTTTATGCTACACACAATATAAGGGCCAAAAACCAAAGCTGTCCACCATGTGCTATATCTTCCCTCTGATTTCTCTGTATTGCTTTCTTTCTAAACCTTTGTGTTATTACATAAAGTCACTGGGGAATGTGCTGACAACAACCAATATGTATATTTGTCCGAAAATGACTTTTCTGCTACTGAACACATAGATTCGATTTCATCACTAGTAAAAATAAAAACTGCAAACATAGATCAGGCAAAACAAACCGTAACTGTCTGGGAAAAAAGTGCATGGCCCAAACAGCAATAGCACTTACTCTGTCCGCAGCTTTCTATCACCTGTGAACATTTTCCTTTCTTTCTGGAGAGATTATCACCCCTCTGATCAGAGGACAAAAGCTACTGCACATATTCTTCATTGGAGCAATTTGGCTGGGTATTTAGCAGGACAACATTTAGCAAGACAGCTCACTCTCTGTCTTGTTTTTCGCGCATCATCACCTGGATTATTTCTCCTTCCCATTTAATTTGATTGAAAGTATCGGTTGTCTATGGACTGTCGTGATTTACTCCCAACTGCTAACCCCAATCTACTTTTTGCGTAACCTGTTATTGGCTGAACCCCACCAGCCAGGTGATTGATTTGTCCGATAGCCTACCCGGTCAGCGCTCTCAGTTTTAACTCTCCTCTCAATGGCCAGAGATTTCCCCGGGGCCAGTTTCTGACTCTCTGGCTTGCCCCTTGAATATCCCTCATTGCTGTAATTGAAACAGGTTTTCTTGGCCTGCCTCCATTAAATTATGTCTGAGTGAATTTTCTTTGTTCTTTGATCCTTGCAATTAGCTCCAGGACTTCATGTCCTGTCAAGAGGTGGAGAGAATGATTTGATATCTCACTCTGCCTTCGTGCAAGCCTCTGTCGGTCTGGGCCATTTTTTATCTCAACTTGTGCTTGCATCATTCTCTCTGCGGTTTGAAAGGCAATGAGAAAGAATCTAAACATGGCCCCATTTTCCAGGCAGGGCGATTGAAAGAAACATCATCTTTATTCTGACGGGATGGTATCCAGTATCAATCACAAGCCACGTTCAAGAAACTGCTATCATCAGTGTTATATACTGTAATGAACCACACGAGCGGCCCATCGCATTGATGAGAGAGATCCGTTTTCTGGACATTGTGTACCACAATACAGGAACCATGGTTTGAGCATGGAACATGTGCCATGGATCTGCTGGCAGACATCAAAAAGACAATGTAATCTATCGCAGAAAAAGAACTCGCGGAAACGTCTCCTGCACAGCTGTAGAGGGTGGGCGTGCAGCCAAGCGAAATATGCGGACCTGCCAAAGTGAATTACGCCCATGAAACAGGGGATTGTCTCCGCTGGTCCCGTTTGTTACTTGGTCAGAGCATAATTGATTTGAGGGGGAGAACCTGATTGTTTCGAAAAACACTCACTTCCGAAATGAATCACAAATTTACCATTTCATGGGGTAACGTGTCCCACGTTGAGGAGTCCATGTAATATTTGTGATAAGGAAGGATTCACATACTGATTCGAATGTTTTTTTTTATGTAAGTGAACTTACTTGAGGTTGGTTGCCAGAGCTCCAAAACTTTTAGCACATCCAAAAGCACATCTTTTCTTGATGTATGGGCGTTTCCTGGGGCGATGTGTACAGGCGGCTGCCAGACAGGCCATTCGCTCTGAGGAAGCGGCGCATCTGACAAACCCCACTGACTTATCTCCACTATGGCTCTTCCCCTCCCTTCAAAACACTGCAGATGGATTTTCTGTTTTAAGAGCTGTGGTCACAGCAAGGCAATGCAGGCACGCAGAGCCCGGCCGCCAGTCACGTCTCAGAGCGGGGACGGCCCTGCTCGCAAACACTCTCCGTTTTTCGAGACCCTGCTGGAAAACTGTACATGGCTAATTAAATAGAACAGAGGGAGGAGATGGCAAAACCTCATCAAACGCGGGCCGTTCAAAGTCGGGGAACAAGTATTAAAATGTAAAAGACCAGAGCGAGGTGGGTATGTCCGCACATGAAATGAGAACAGAAAATAACAACGGCAATGAAAAAAACGGGCGATATTTGTTTTCCATAAACGCGAAGCCTTCTTCGCACGCCCGCCGGTCACAGCCGTAGCTATTCCCAGCTAATGTCTTTTACAGCGTGCTTCTCGCTGGCCCGTTTGAACCTGCATTGTTATGGGCTGGCAGGCCGCAGGCTTCATGAGAAAGCAGGGGAGCCCTGGGCCGACTGATGTCTCTGTGGTCAGCCTGTCTGACCGTGACGTTCTCTTTTTTTAGATTTATGACTGGGCTGACTCAAACTTGGCGCGCGATGATAACCCACAACTTTCCAGCCCGAGGCGACAGAGCTGACCACTACAACGTCGGTCAGTCACAACAGACCCAATGGTAGTCATTCAGCGTCCTACTGGTGTACTCAACACAGTCAGTGTTGTAATAATTACAGTCCGACTGTTGCTCAGGGCTGGAGGATGATAAAGTTATAAAGGTCCCCAAATGATTTTTTTTATTCACTTATAGTTGTCGTCAAAGTTCTTTCAGCGGCACGCTGTAAACTCACTCATCTTGGAAAGATGAGCTTTGTTTGCTTTGCGTACAAGAACACGGAGCGTAGAAACTGAAGCCACAGCACAAATAACTCATTATAATCTTCAGAACACTATGATTCAAATTCTGGAATGCATAACCTTGATGTGACTCTCAAATCACCAAAATACATCACTGTTCTTCACAGAAATCAAAGTTAACTCTCCACACACAAAGGAAGTTGTCCACAATACCCAAAAGACCACTGCAAACTTGTTTCTCAACATCACATTTTGCACTATACAATTTTGAGCAAAAGTAACCTGTGATTCAATTTTAAGCTTCAACGATTCACTAAATTGACACTAATAGAAGCAAATAATCTGTATGTGGTATTAATAAGGCAGATCTTTGAAATCTGACAGGTATCTGATTGTGCCTGCAAAAAACATTCCTTATCATCCATATCCCTGATTAACAAGAGTTCTCTGGGCTTGTTTGGAAAATCATCTTGCGATGAAATGGATTATGAATAGCCCTGATCTACATTCAGCATGTGAAGAATGAGTGTTCAGGTCTGGTTACCGGTAAAGAGTAATGAACTGTACATACCAGCGGAGCAGGAGGGTGCCCCAGGGAAACTTTCACGGAGGGATGGGTTGCAGAAAAAAGCAGATGACAGTGTTTCACTGAGGAAAATATGCTTGTTGATTGCAAAATAATCCAGAGCAGATGAAGCGGCAAATTTTCAACTCCTTTAGCATTTATCAAACACAAAGCAATGTGTCTTAAGCCTTTCTGCCGTCCCACACACCCCCAATGCTCCAGCAGGGGGATTCACCTGCAGTTATGAGCCACATTAGATCAGTCCAAAAACTTTTAAGCAACACAATTGCCAGCTTAAGTATGGTTTTTTCAACATTTTTCTTCACAGAAAAGATTATTGGGTTACACTTTAAACATTGTCAAGATACAAAGACACGTTAAACAAGGCACAATGTGAACAGTAATGCACCGCCTGTATACCGTGTCCATTACACAACCCCGACCGTCTAATATCCATAGGCTGAAACACGCTTTCCTTAAAGCCATTAATATCCACATCAGGTTCGTGTCATCTTTTATCATTTCAGCTACCAAGGGATCAATAGCCCCAGCTAAACAGTCTGTGAACTTGAGTGACTGTGGACTTAAATAAATGAATCAATCGATAACAAACAAGATATCGATCTGCCAAACCGCTTATGATTCAGTCCACATCCCAGAGCCCATTTTGAATGACTAATGAATCAGTACAGCAAGTTACTCGGTCATGACTAAACAATCTGAATCATAAATTTACAGTGCTACAGCATGTAATAAGACAACATCGTATCGGAGGAAACGCACCCAAAATGTTTTGAAATAAGTTTTTTTAACAGGCATGCTGTGCACTCTATTCCCTCTTTCATACAAATCAATATACTCCATTGGAATAAAAGTAAGTAAAGTATGAGCGCCTGTTATGTTATCAAGTTTTATGTATTATATAATTATGGCATTTAAAATGAATCGTATATCAGGTAGGAGGAGTTACCTGTCAAAGGAAGGTGGTGTAAATTTGTGCATCAATGTTTGTTCATGCACACTACCACAATAAGCACTTTAAAATCACACCACATTTCCCTGCAAGCTGTCGTTTTCAGCAGGGCCTGTACCACAACATTTTGATATGAATTAAAGGACCAGTGTGTAAGATTAAGGAGGATCAATTGATTGAAATGCAATATAATATACTGTACATGACTATGTCTTCAGAGGTGTATAAAGACCTTTACTTTTTTATGTTGTAATGAGCTATTTCTATCTACATACACCTCCTTACAAGGAATTTGCCATGTGTTTCTTCAGTAGCCCTAAACGGACAAACGCTACGAATTCCAGCCGTTGGTTGCAATTCGAACCTCACCACTAGATGCCGCTCAATTTCACAGACTGGTCCTTTAAACATAACTAATTCGAACCTCTTTCATGTACCTTTTTTATTTTCCCAAATGCTTAAATATTTAAAAATACAAAAGCTGTTTTTTTCTTGGTGAGCCAAACATATATAAATCATTACAGTCTATCAACAACAATGAATTGGGTTTATGTGTGTGTTTAGTGTTTTTGAAAGAATCTACACCTCTGAACAGCTTTTAAAAGAAAAATTCCTTACCAAAACATACAGGATTTCAACTGAGAGTTGATGATTTGGAGAATAATACAACACCGGAAGGTGCTGTAAGACAAAGTGGTTCAGAAATGTACAAGGTAAGTTTCAGGTCACAGATAAATAAAATATGATTTAAAGCATTTTTCGGCAATGCATAAACAATGGGAACAGAGCTATTCTGCATTAGCTGCATGTTAACAAGCTGCCACCAAAATTATGCTTAAGTACGTGCTTGAACGCAATGTTTTTAAAATTCACATCTGAGGTGTGAATGTGTGTGATTTATGTCTCAGAACAAAACGTGATAGTCTCTTCAAGTTATAATCAAAAATCTTCATTTCCTCTGAAATCACAAACCGCTTTTCTAAAAATGAAATTCTAGAGGGAACTCGTGGCTCTAAAATGCTAATTCTCTTCCAGGCCTCGAAACTGAATAGCACATTATTAATATTTACTGGCATAATGGCAGAAAGCTTTTTAGCAGATACACTGACTGACGAACTAAAAAATGTTATAAAAACGTACACAATGTGACACACCATCTGATTGGCCCCAAATGTAGAGAGATTACCCAGATAGTTTCATACCTCATTGTAAACTATCAAAAGACAATTCATCTGTCCATCAGCCTTCACCAAAAGCTGCTTTCCATTATAAACCGGGCTTGTTATATTTACAGATAAACATATTCTCATCCTTTGAGCTAAATTGCTTCTTTTCATCTTCAGATGTATATGTATATTTCAGGGCTGACGGTGATGAATGGTTCAGCGAGGCATTTGTAACTCACGGGAGCGCGTGGCTTTCTAACTGCGTGAGGCCGGGGCCTCTTCAGAGGAAATTCCAACAAGGTTCACAAACTGTCATTAAGTTCATCCATCTCTGTCCATTCGCTGCGACCCGCTGTCACAAACACTCACGACAACAATGCCAATGTGGTTTTGCCATAAAACCGGGAAAAAACAAGAGAGAGGAAGAAAGGGAGGGAGAGCGAGAGAGATAGAGAAAAAGGCAAAGCGGGCCTCGAATTACAGGCCCTGAGCTAAACTGATTGTGCTTGGATCTAAAGGGAGCTTGAGGCCAAACTTCATCTTTAACTTATTATGTATCCAAATGGAAAACCACAACTCAGAATGCCAACGTTGTGCTCTGACATTTGCTTCTGTCTTTATTTACATTCTAACTTTGACGCAGAAAAAGAAATCTTTTCGCAGGCGATCCGCTTCACCGCATACAGTTTAAACGTAAAGAGCTGAGCTCCAGAAATCAATAACAGCCATTTATAAAATAACTAAACTACGGTTTTACACCGAGTTTGGCATTTGCTATGAGCACAACATCATAACCAATTCATTTTTTTCATATCTTGATCAATATGAGGAGTTTTAGATAATGCATCTCAAATCTAACTTCAGAGGCTTTTGAGATCTTAAAACCAAAACTGTTAGTGTTCAGCAAATGTAACTTGAAACTATGCCATTTTCCTCTCTAAAATAATCACATTTCAAAGGATTGCCTACGTATGTAGGAGAAAAGGTCCTGCTTGGATGTACTGTAACTGCAATGCAATGAGAGAGAGAGAGAGAGAGTACAGTGCAGTATAAAATGCTTTTGGATATTTGATTACAGTTTTCAAATATGAATCGAGCCCATTTACCTATTCACCACCTAATAGAGAAAGCGTAGAACTCATCCTCTGCTATAATAACTGCCTGTGAGGAGACAAACTTAATGAAACACTGAGAGATCCACAGGCAGAGACTCACTTAACCTCAACATTTCCTGCTGAAGTCTAATGAGTCTATTCTGCCCAATGAACTGTAATAATCGTATGGATATAATAAAAATGATTGTGGGTGTATATTGCGTCTTGCCCCCTGTATAAGACAGAACTGCCTTTTTAATAAAGTAAACAGATTTATATTGTAACTGTATGTGTATGAGATGTTGTTTGTTCGGGTTGTAAGTTTGAAATACAGTATTCATCTACACTCACGATTCTCTAGTGTAATAATTCTTGGGTATGAGCGAAAATATTATGTGTGTAATGGGGTGTGACATTTTAGCGTAAAATCTAAATTAATTTCTTTTTAACAACCAATACAATGAGATCATATGCTTGTGAGCCAAAATGAAAAGTGAAAGCTTCTCATACATTTTAGCACTGAATCAGTCAAGCAACTGTTTTTTACATTACATTTACACATAAGACCTATTATTTTAGGTTACTCAAAGTGCATTCAAGTTATAAATTTGATCAGCATATGTTTGCTTTTGCACTTCTAATGCAAGGCTACACCAATTGAGCTACAGGAAATACAAATGTGGTTGTTTATCATTTTGTCTGTCAGTTGTTTATTAATGTAAGTCACCTGCCACATGATTTCTTAAAGGGATAGTAACCAAAATGACAAATTCTGTCATCATTTATTTACCTTCATGTCTGTCCATGACTCATTCTTCTGAGATATTTTAGGAAATGGTTTTGTGTCCATACACTGGAAGTCAATAGGGGCCAATGTTATTTAGTTACCACCTTTCTTCAAAATATATTCTTTTGACTTATCCAGAAGAAATACATGTTATATAAGATAAACAGCCGCAGAAAAAAATTAAGAGACCATTTCAAAGATCATATTTCGTTTTTTTCCTGAATTTACTATTTACATGTGTGTTTGGGTAAAAGCGTAATTTTTGTTTAATGAACTACTAGCTATTTTCTTCCCAAATTTCAGATAAGAATATTGTTTCTATTTTCATATATTTACAGATAATGAAAACTGGAGAAACAATAAAACAAAAAAAGATGCTCTGTATTTTTTCAGACCTCAAATACTGCAAAGAAAACGAGTTCATGTTCCCTTTTAAGCAACACAACAGTAATATTTGTACATGTATTTTTTTTATGATAACCTTGATTTGTATCAGTTTTCATGTGTCTTGTCATACTGTCAGTCTTTCACATTGCTGTTGTATGACTATGTAACTTCTGCGGTTTGATTTTGTTGAAATTCAACAGACACTGGACTGGAAGGGCCACAAAACATCTAGAAACTATCCCTTTAAATATTCTGGTATATGTGATAAATGGAAAGTGTCCCCTATCTTTTCACTTATTTGTTGGCATTTGTAACCCTAACTGCATCATCTGTACCAGAGAGGTACTCTCGCTAATCTTGCTAATGTGAGCCCAAACCACAACTGAGGTGCGCTCTCGCTAAAGCTCATGAGATATTGAGATATGACATGAGATGAGATATTTTTGACTCCTGAATAGCACAGAAAGAGATTTATTCCTTCTTTTGCAGCTAACCTCTTTCCAACACAGAGCAACACTGAGCCGAGCTGGATTAGCCCGTGTCGGAAAGTGTGAAGTCATTAGGAAATGCCCAGTTTTCTCAGCTAATGACAGGGGGAATAAACGCTAGCGGTTTCTGAGCTCACACAGGGGTTCACTTTCTCTCAGACTCGAGCGTCTTTCGCCAAACAAAACAACACTGCAGCGTGA
This sequence comes from Triplophysa rosa, assembly GCF_024868665.1. Lineage (NCBI taxonomy): Eukaryota > Metazoa > Chordata > Actinopteri > Cypriniformes > Nemacheilidae > Triplophysa > Triplophysa rosa. The sequence continues at coordinate 8,293,462 of NC_079905.1, read as the reverse complement.
GACGAGACGCGCTGGTTGTCGTCCATCCATCCTAAAAACTCATTTGGAGCGGAAAGCCTAATTGTGTCCGATTTATTTTCGGCCTCATATTTACGCAAATTGCGCTGAGGTCATGCTATGTCAAAAAGAGCTGCAATTTTGACCGCAGAGGGCACATGTGAAATATGGTCACCAGACAGGCCTGCTTGTCCACGAAACCGTTTCCTGTCAGCGCTGAGGTTATGGGTAAGCCTGTATTAAAAGAACACAATACAGTCAGTGTTTGATTTTTTCAGAAGGCTTTTGATTTGTGAATAAACATTTACACTGTCAACCAATTGCACGTCATTGACCTCTTGGTAGGAGGCAGCACTGTGTTCAATAATTGTACGTGTTTGTGCTCTTCACAGACCAAGACACCGAGTGACAGTATTTCTCTGAATGAGGAACACAAAAGAAGATATTTTGAGAAATGTTTCAGTGGTTTTGTGTCAATGCAATGGAAGTCAATGGGGTCAATGTTGTTTGGTTACCAACGTTCTTCAAAATATCTTCTTTTGTGTTCATTTTGGGTGAACTATCCCAAAAGACACAATCCATATTTTTTGCCTTTCCACAATGTATACATTATATATAGCAACATGCTTGAAGGACATCTGCTAACATGACTGATCAAACAGGACAGACGCTGATGTAATATCTTCCGCCTCTCACTACACGGCAATTTATGACTCCAAAATCCTGTCAATCAGTCAGTCAGCCCATGAAAAATGACTCAAGATACTTCGCAAACCTGAGACATGACAAGAAATTTGTTTAGTCAGCATTCAGATTCCACATCCCCTCCAGCATCCATTCTCTCCTGCTAACCGGTCTGCACACGTGGCATCTCCACAGGCCTGCATTAAAGCGTAATCGTGCCGCAGACGTTCTGTATTGATGGAGGCTCGGTGTGTTCGCAGGTAGAGGGCGGCTTAGGTTGATGTGTCTCTCATTACTCAAAGCCCCGCGCTGGATCTCTGATGTGACTGATCATCGCTCTTCATGCCACTCAGAATAAGTGTGAGGAGAATGAGAAACGAGGAGAATTGCTGAGAACTCTCAGCGAAAGAGGAGAGATGACAGATCCTTCATGCACGGGCACCTGCGTCACTATATGTACAGAAAGCAGAGTGCTGTTTATGGCTTGAAACAGAATATGAGCCTTATGTTTCTGCTTTGAAACCTTCAAATGTGTTACACAAACTAAGTAGAAATTATTGTCTGTGGTAATCAGCAGATTCATTGTAGGTGGAAAGAAGAGTACACTCTCTACATCTGACACATCATGTAAGGGTCAGAGTTCGATTGACCTTAAGTGTCACTGGGCTAATTTAGAGCAGACATTTCCTCCACTCAGCATCTCTCAACACCACAGTGTTGCTTACTGTATTTTAACCCTCTGATGCATGAACATGATGAACATTTTGAGGGCCTCCCTCTTTAAAATACATATCCATCTACATATAAATGTAGGGCTGCAACTAACGATTATTTTAATTGTCGACTAATCTAACGATTATTTTTTGATTAGTCGACTAATCTAACTATTATTTTCGGTTAGTCGACTAATCTTACGGTTATTATTTTTTATTAATCTAATAAAGATTTTTTGGATTACTTTATTAATCCTTTGGCAAATTTAGCAAATAAACAATAAGTTCTAGTATTTTCTTACATTATAAAGCATATGTGTGTATTTCCTTTTAACTTGTATGTTTTACTAATTAAAACATTTGCATGCTCCATGGACACATAAGCGCTTTATATAAATCAAAGAAATTAAATGTGAAGTAAACCTGTGTAGTACAAGAGAAATTTATGCAGCACATAAATCAAATATCTTCAGAAGGAGATTAATCAACCAGATTAGAATAAGATGAATCACCTCACTCAAAAACGTTTATCCCTTGAAAATATTTACATGTATTTCCTCTAAAAATGCATCTACGAAACCAATGAAGTTATAACGGGAAAAAATATATATATTATTGACAGGCATCGAGGATAAAAGTCATGTCAGAACATCAAATAATTTGTCAGTCCTGATATGAATGTTTCCCTTGCCTTTCCTAATTAAATTAAATAATTAGATATTACTAACAAATGTAGCAGTCTCTAATTAGACTTTCCATTAGTGCATAATGGGTGCATCAGAATAGCCATTAAAAGCATAGTAATTGCTTCAAATCACCTGCCACATTTCTCCTCTGTCACAGCTATCATCTCTTGTAAGTAGTGTCACAGGATGTCAATTTGAGTGTCAATCCAACGCCTACTGGGAGGAAACTGTTTTCATGGACATGTTTGGCTTGGTGTCCATAATGGATGAAAAAGATCTTCAGTGTCATTATTAAAAAAACTAATAATTAATTAATTAAATAATTGTATTATTAAATATTCATGATAGTTCACCTATAATAAAAATTCTTCCATAAGTTATTCACCCTCATGCCTTTCAGAACCCATATATGACTCTTATTCTGTGAAACACCAAAGATATTTGGAGATGTCTCAGTGGTTGTTTTGTGTCCATCCAGTGGAAGTCATTGGCGGTCAATGTTGTTTTTTTACGTTCTTCAAAATATCTTCTTTTGTGTTCTGTAGAATAAAGAAAGTCATACAGGTTTGAAATGACATGATTTATTTTTATTTTTGGGTTGACCATCCCTTTAACATAGTGTTGTGTATATATAGCTATTATATATACAGCTAAAATAGTGCTACAGTATGTATCTCATGGAGGGTTTATTAACATTTAGTAATCAAATTATAAAAGTGGCCGTAACTCAGACAGTTTCTGCATATCTCATGTAAATCTTGAGTACTTACAGAAAAGTATTGTACCCTTCAAACATCAGTAGAGTCTTTAGTTTGATCACATTTATAAAAGACAGATACAGCAGTACCATTATTTCCGAAAACATTCAACGCATGCGGAGGGCGGCACTAAAGCATGTGCGCACCCATTTCCAACAAAACACAGACATATGACTCAGTTTCACTTCCCACGTGTAGTTCATGTCCGGCATCTTTTAGCGCTGGGACCGCTCCATCCATCAGTTTCAAACGATCTCCAAATCCAGCTTTATTTCCACCGTTCATATAACCTTCCTCAACGAAATGCAAACAAACACCTCAACTTTTCTCACTATCGCAAGAGTAACGAGCTGCAGCTGCAGGCCCACAGCGCAGCCAATCTTGACGCAGCACAGCCAATCTTGATGGCTAGCAGGTCTCACTCGTCGGTTGATGCATGGGCGGGCTATTTCTTTCGCATTGCCATGGCCGTGCTTTTCCGGGAGAATTACCCAATAAGGCATTAAAGGTGCAGTGAACTAGGACCACAATTTTAACCCGAGCATTAAATAAGAGGGAATCGTATTCAAGCGAACATCCTGTAAGTGTCAGACCTGAAAACTTCCTTGTTACTGAAATAACAGAATTTCAGTCCTGGAATGCACCTGTCATAGATAGATTGAACACCGCCTCCACAGAAGAATATCAACGCCTACTTCTCGAGCCCTGCCCACTGGTTCGCGCATGACAGTACTGAACACAAGCTGCACGGAACCAGATAGAGCGAGTGTAAGCATCATGCCGTTAAAGATCGCAAAATATTGTGCAGTGCCTGGTTGTGGAAGAACACAGCATAACCTTCCTTCGAATTCCCACAGTAGGAATGCGTGGTTGAAGTTAATTTTTAAAGACGTTCCAGCTCACGTGGGGAAAACATTGAGCGTTTGTTCGCTTCATTTCAACGCGGATTCCTTGAAGAAGTCTTTGCGGAGAGACTAAAATTAAAAAGCAGTGCTGTGCCATCAATATTGGATCCGATAGGAATAGAGCAGCAATCTTATTTGAGTAAAACACATTTGTACTATGCGTCACTATTGCTTTGTTAGAGATCGCTTGATATGCCCTGGGGACCTCTAGTCATTTGTAATAATTGTAATTGGCATCTCTGTGATTTGGCGGCTCATATAACATTTTTCAAGGTTTTATCCACCGTTTGCGAATAATGGAGGCTGTTTTGAAGTGTTTTGATTTTATTTCTGGTGCTGGGTCATTTTGGCCTGAAAACTATAACATTTGAGACCCGCGATCGCGGTGATCTTCTGTCCGGTTCGCGGGTCTTAAATGCTGACATGTACGGTCATATATCACTAAACACCATATAACTATAGGCTATACAAACTATACGCAAAGCCTTGCCATCACATCCAGGAAGTAAGTCCGTAAATTTGAGTAAAATCAAGTTACATAACGTTACGTGTCTAACCAAATTCACAGAAGGCTCCAACTAAGTCAACTACGCAAGCTGCTATCCAATCACAGCAGTGGGCGTTTACTTCCAAGTCTTCTATGTGGCCCGCCCTTAAAAACCAAGCGTTTCTCCAGCCGGCCTCAAAACCAGGGTAGAAAATAGCCTATTACTTATTGATTTTGATGTTTTCGAATGTAAAAACCACGCGAACGTCATAAGTAGACATCAGACAATAGTATAAAACAATAAAAACGGCCAGTTCACTGGTCCTTCAAGAAAAGTTGTTACGAAACGTTTTTTCAACTTTCCAAAACGAACCTTGGGGGAGTGTATCGAGCACAGAAATACTATGTCATACGTCCAACTCCTTTTTTGACAAACTTGACCATGTCAAGCATGAGAAGATAGCACGTTTAACATTGTAAAGAAGTCAGAATGCATGAAACATCGTACGTCCCCTTTAATAAAATGAACAGAAAATCATTATTTTTAACAGCCTTATTACAGCTATCGTGAAATCTACAATGAAATGCTGTGGTCTATTCTTATTTCAGGAATAAAATACTGAACTATATAGTTTAACTAAACCATTTTCTCAATATGTAATCCCGCAATTGATATAATGACAGAATACTATAACAATATAATTCCTGAAGGATGAAGAGATTAATGAATGCAGTTAGTTCTCGAGGAGCAGAATTTTATTCATCCTACAATAAAGAGTTCCCTGGATTTCATTGGAGGGAATCACACGTGTCCTCTGCACTCAATGAGTCGGCAAATCACAGTCACTGTGATTACTTCTCAGCCCATCTCAAAAGACTGCTGCGCAGCATCCGTAATCTCATCAATGCTTAAGCACGCTCTTTATCAAGTATATTAGACAAGTGTGACGCAGCCTCACTAAGGAAACATTTTGATAAAATTCCATTATACACACAGCCAAGATTTTAATGAGTATGAGTCATACTGATAATACAATAATTATGAGTATTCAATAAAAGTTAGGGGGTTAAAGACACAGTTCACCCAAAAATACAAATGCACTCAAACTCTTGTAGTTCCAAACTTGTATGATGTTTTATACCATGGAAGAGAACAGCTCACAAACTCTAATATCGATACAAAGTGACCTCTTTTTAAGGGATAGTTTACCAAAAATAAAATAAAATAAAAATTCAGTCATTTATTCACCTTCGTGTTGTTCAAAACCTGTATGTGACTCTTTCTTTGGTGGAACACAAAAGAAGATATTTTGAGGAATGTCTCAGTGGTTTGTATGAAGTCAATGGGGGGAAATGGTGTTTGGTTACCAACTTTCATCCAAATATCTTCTTTTGTGTTTCGCAGAAGAAAGAAAGCCATGCGGGTTTGGAATGACATGAGGTTGAGTAAAAAAACTGCTGGAAAATGTATGCTATTCAACCGTTTTGCTAATAAGCCTAAACTACAAATGTTTGTAATCGCTAACTACAGTAGTAGTTACAGAGACTACAGTACTACTATCCCCTCCATACAAACTATTCATGAGAAAAGCATCATGTACACTCTTTGGTTTGTGAGGTACATCCATCCGTTTATTTCAAGTACATTGCTGCATAGCTATAAATCCTCATTCTAAAGATTTAGACCCTGAAAGAGCTCTGTGCTAATGCAGTACGCAATCCATTATGACAACTCACCCATCAGCTGCTAATTGGAATTATACAACACACCCTCTCCCCAGTTCCACCTCTGCCTCTCACCAGGTTGCAACAAATTATATTCATCCCTTGATGTAGTCCTCTGACACAGGGTACAAAGCTCCCCTGTATTCCATTTACTCATTAAATAATACTCTTTATTTTCTGGCAACAATGTTAAAAGCTTGATATTTTTCAGATAATGAGCTTTCTAACCTTTGCCAGTTTTCTAAAGTCCCAGTCAATTAAATTAGAGAAGTTTGGGCACAGCCAAGGTTTGTCACGTCTTGTGCTCGAACTCAGTTTTTTTAAGATGCTCAGGTGGGAAACACAAAAGAGAGTGACTTCTGATGTACTTTAAAGGGGTCATATGGCGCGAATACGTGTTTTTCTGTGTCTTTGGTGTGTTATAAGTTGCTCATGCATGTATTAGACACGTAAAATTGCAAAAATTAAACTGTTGGAACAAAATATGCATTCTATCTAAAAGCGAATGCTCAACCAGACTTGCCTGAAACTCCTCGTGTAACCACACCCCCACAAATCTACGTCAGTTCATGGTATGAGTTGACTAAGACCGCCCAAATGTCAAGTAAGGTGGGCGTACCTGTCAGTACAATTGCTTTGGAACCTGATGTTCCGAATATGGTAAGAGGCGTTACATTTCCGTCACACGCTTGCAGTATTCAACCAATCACTATGCACTGGTTAACTGGCCAATCATAGCACACCTCGCTTTTCAGAGCGATGAGCTTTGTAAAAAATCAATGCGTTTCAGAGAGGCGGGGCAAAGAGGAGATACAAACATGCACGATATGTGGAAAATACAGCGTTTTTAAACCTTAAATCGTGTATACACATTGCATTACATCTAAAACAAACGATAATATTCGTTTTAGCCGTGTCATATCACCCCTTTAAAGTATTGATATCAACTGTCACGACATGTACACATGCTTTACTGGCATCCAACACAGTTTACTGATCTTAAAGAAAACGCTTGCAGCAACTCTTTTTCAGGGAAAATCTTTTGGCAAAATCATTATTTTGCAATTCCATTCAGTATTAATATTAGAAACACGGAAATGACACACTTCAGCTGTAAAAGTCAGAAAGACAGCACATGCTGATGTAAACTTGCTTAAAGTCATGCTAGTAATGGGAAATTTTGTAATTTACTGGGTTCACATCTAGGCTTTCAGATGTTTTTTTTTCTGCCATCCTAAATCTTTTTCTAGAATATTTACTTTTTTATTTTTGAAATATGTGGAGCTATTTGTCATCAAATTGATCTTGTTTCTCCATTTTGCATTTGTAAAAAGAAGAAATATAAATGCCAAATGCATTTAAAGGGTTTAAAGTAGAAGAGTCTATTTTTGATAAATCACTTATGGGACAGTTCAGCAAAAAATGAAAATTATCTCATCATTTACATTTATATTTACATTTAGCAGACGCTTTTATCCAAAGCGACTTACAGGTGTGGGAAAGCAATTGGAACAACATAAGGACAACAAAATGCATAAGTGCAATAAGAAAACTGGTCTCATATAGCCTACCACAGTATACAGAGCTTATTTATTAAATAATATAAAGTTATTATTATTTTTTTATCTTATAAAGTTTTTTTTTTTTAAAGAGTAGAAAAGAGATAGAAGTCAGAACTGATCGGTCAGGTGTTGACGGAAGAGATGTGTTTTCAGACAATTCTTAAAGATGGCTACAGAATATGCTGATCTTGTAGCAGCGGGCAGATCATTCCATAAATGTGGAACTGATCCAGAGAAGGTACGTGAGAGAGATTTTTTACCTTTTTGGGATGGGTCACAAGACGTCGTTCATTTGCAGAGCGTATGGATCTGGCGGGTATATAAGTCTGCATAAGCGAGTGAAGGTAAGGGGGTGCCAAATCAGTGGTGGTCTTGTAGGCCAGGAGCAGAGTCTTGAATTTGATTCGAGCGACTATAGGGAGCCAATGTAACTTAATGAAGAGAGGGGTGACGTGCGCTCTCTTCGGTTCATTGAAGACCACTCTTGCTGCTGCATTCTGGATCATCTGTAGAGGTTTGGTTGTGCAAGCTGGAAGTCCAGCCAGTATCACATTGCAGTAGTCCAGTCTGGACAGAACAAGAGCCTGGACTAGGACTTGCGTAGCTTGTTTGGATAGGAAAGGTCTAATTTTCCTAATTTTGTAGAGGATGAATCTACAGGACCGGGTGGTGCTGGCAACCTGATCTGTGAAGTTAAGCTGATCATCGATCACCACTCCCAGGTTTCTGGCCGTTCTGGAAGATGTGATGGTTGATGAGCCCAGTTGAATGAAGAAGTTGTGATGAATCTTTGTGTCGGCCGGGATTACAAGCAGTTCTGTTTTTGCAAGGTTCAGCTGAAGGTGATGGTTGTTCATCCAGAGCGAAATGTCAGCTAGGCATTCTGAAATGTGTGCAGAAACAGTCGAATCGTCAGGCTGAAATGACAGATGGAGTTGTGTATCATCCGCATAGCAGTGATAGGAAAAGCCATGTTTCCAAATGACAGAGCCTAGGGATGTCATGTATACAGAAAATAGCAACGGACCAAGCACTGAGCCCTGAGAAACCTCTGTGTCGAGATGTTTGGACTCAGAGACCTCACCTCTCCAGGATACTCTAAATGACCTACCTGTGCGGTAAGACCTGAACCAATGTAGCACTGCTACATAGACTGCTGATGGTGGTCCTTTTCTTTACAAAGAAAGACGCAAAATCATCAGCTGTTAAGTCCGATGGAGGTGAGGGGGCAGGCGGGCAAAGAAGAGCAGAGAAGGTTTTAAAGAGAACCTTCAATCACCTTCAACCTTCAATCACCCTCATGTCATTCCGAACCTGTATGACTTTCTTTCTAATGCAGAACACGAAAGAAGATATTTTGCATCCAAACAGCATCTGCTCCCAGTGACTTCCATTGTATGGACACAAAACCACTGAGATCTTTCTCAAAATATCTTCTTTTGTGTTCCACATAAGAAAGAGTCATATACATGTTTTACACAACTTGAAGATGAAAGGAGTTCACTTCAAAATTTGAATGGGGGCAAATTTTGAAGTGAACTTTAAATAAAGGATGATAGAACTATCCCTTTAATTATTTATTAAAATTGTGTCATTTGAGCTGCAAGAACAAAAAGAGGTGAAGCTAGAAAAATACATCAAAAATATAAAAAGAAAAAGAATGTCCATTCTAACACAAGGAACATTTAAGCATTGCATACATACTGTCAACAAGTGTTATTTTATATGTTTATTTGCTTCCCGTCAGGTTTCTATTGTAACTGCAAAGTATGCCTAGAAACACAAAATTGTCCAAAAGTGTTATTTCCCCAAGCGAGGTTATTCAACACAGTGTTTTTACACACAATCATGACTGGAGAGTGAATGTGCTCTCTGCAATCCTAATCCAGGTTGTACACATATTGAACAAGTTCTGTCTTCAGTGCAAATCAAACATAGTCGGTGTGAGGCAGAAAGCAGCCTGCATGAGAACAGGCAGAGAGAAATCCCTGCTGGAGACCTGTACTCGCTTTCATCCTCAACACATTCAATAAAATATGGAAGTGCTGGATGTCTCGAGGGGGGGCGGGGTGAAGATAGAACCCGGAGTTCCTCTTAAAAGTGTCTTTTCCTCTTTCTCAGTTTCTCACTTTATTTCTGTCTGAGAATATAGGTTTCTGTCTGTCTGCCGTCAGTCTCTCTCTTCCAGCTGTGCATTCAGCATGGCCCTGGTTGCAAAGAAATGGCTTTGATCCCCTCTGTGTTACACGTCCCTGCTTTTCACCGTCATAATGGCTAATCCCAAGGAGACCTACGAAATGTGAGGACTTGCTATACAGCCTGAGGTCCAAATGGAACAGGCCGTCACCGTTGAACCAAATTACCCAAGGTTCAACATTCCTTTCAACTCTCCTTCACTAGATTAGAAACCGCCATGTTTTTATATCAAGATGTCACCCACCGATGATGTAGATCCAATCGGACCTGTGATTGCTGTCTGTTGGCACCTCATTGATGCCCAATGCCAGACCTGTCAATTATTGATATGCTTTGAGATCGAGAAAGTAGCTGGCATATACAACAACATATCTGTTGTGATGCAACAGAGAATTCAATATGAGGACAGCAGACATTTCAACCAGACTTACAGTATGTTTCAAAGGATTAACACGGCATATTGGCGATACAAACTCATAACATGGCATCTTTCATCAACAAAACATTTAATCTGGGTTCATTCATTTAATATATAGTGCTTTTAGCAAGACAATGAAATGTACGAGAACAGACAGATTAACTGCTGCATACAATGAACAAAGAGAAACTATAAATCAGGACGCTTGCACTTACAACACTTACAGGAGCATGATTCCCAATACAGCAAGTTTTATTCTCCATCTGATTGGATCAAAGTGTAGCATGTTTGAAACACACTTTGAAATCATTTTCAGAAAGTAGAACTTGCATTTATTCATTTCCATCGTGACCCCAGGCATCTGGCAATGGCCTGTTAGGTAAAGCGTGGACATGAGTTCAAGCACTCTGCCTGTAAATGTGACCCTGAATTGCCAAGGGTGATTTTACACGTGTGAACACAAAGAGAGATTTCGGGGGAAATGTGAAGCTTCAGTAATTCTGCAATAAAAAAAGCTACAGTAACTAAAAAAACTGTACAGTACCGTTGATTTTGGTATACTAACAGCAATCTATTTGAAGAATTGCTTTAAAAGCATGTTGCAATAGATCTGGGTCCCATTTTAACATATAGGATGATGGATCTGTGTAGGAACCTCATAAGTGTTTCAACCATGTACATTGTTTTCTGTGGAACACAAAAGGACACATTTTACAAAAATTATTTTGTGAGTTTCATCATAAAACAATGTGTGGTTATAATGGCCAAGAGAAAGCTTGAGAAACCGACTGAACTGTCCCTTATCTTCACTTATGTGACTGTGCTCTCAGCTGGTAATAGGGATAGTTCATAATTTACTCATACTCATGTCATTTCAAACCTGTATGACTTTCTTTCTTCTTAAAGAACGTTGGTAACCAAACAACACTGGCCCTTATTGACTTCCATTGTATGAACACAAAAGACAAAAGAGACGTTTCTCAAAATATCTTCATTTGTGTTTTACAGAGGAAAGTCATATACAAGTTTTGAATGACACAATGGTGTATAAAGGACTGATTTTTTATTTTGGGGTGAACTATCCCTTTAAACAGTGAATAAATATTGACAGAATTTTCATTTCAAATGAACTATTACTTTAAGCAACAAGCTGCGACATATTTTTTTATCTTAAATTGCTCTGCTGTGCAGGGTCTAAGAGTCATTTTTCATAAGATCTCTTACATAATTTAATATTTGCTTTAAACTGGCATATCTTACAAATGTAGCACAGCCAAAACACAGTATGAGAAACAGTGTTGTCAAAGCTACTTTGCAACTGTATTGTCTCAAAGGTATAAGCTCATTATAGATTAAAGTAGTCAAAAAGCCAACAAAATACATTACAAAGCAAATGCAGTTAATAAAAAACTATTAACAAAAGATGCAAACCACATTCAAACTTGAGGAGAATATCTTTTTAAAATATATATTAAAATACACCAGGTAATGTATTTTTTACAGTCGGAACAGTATTAACTTGACACAAAATGATGAGGATCTTGATTGAAGTAGCAACAAACTAATGCTAACTTTAAATTGAAGCTAAAGTCTTTTAAAAACATCTACGTTTTGTCAGGGTAGTGAAAACGTACTTATATTGCAATGTTACTTTTTGTTGCATTTCTCAGAGGAAAGAAGAAAAGCACGAACGCATTACAGATCCCCAAGCAACTGTGATTGATTTGATATCACAGCACATTAACTTTAAACCAACATCTGCTGTTTGCCAGTCACCACCAAGATGGTCAAATTCTGCCAGCTATTGTGGTGTAGCAATTTTTCATTTGTTGCCTGCTTGAATGCCATGGATTCTATGATCATGGAAGAAAGTTTCCTCATATTTCCATATATCAATCAAATTGGCAAATCATCATTTGCTTATTGGTTCACAGTGTATTGTGTAACCAGCAGATTATGCACTGCATTAGCAGAGCTACAGGACTGCCTTTGTAACAAGAATTTCCACTAAATTGGATTCACATGCATCTGAAATCACTAGGAAGATGATTGATGGTGTTGGCCGTGGCACAAATAGAACATTTTCAGCCATTCTCTCAAATTAAAGCGTTCCTCGGAGACACTGAAGCAATGTCTGCGAGACGACTTTTTCCTCTTTTGTGTGATTATGCAGCGCACCGATTGTCAGAAGTCAGACAAACACATAAGCAAAGGTGTCAAGCCAAAGCAACCCGGGGCCAATAACTCAAATCATGAATGAAAGGAAACTCTGCTGTACAAAAGGAAAGTAGATGTCATGTTAGCAATTGTATTCAAAGTGCTATTGAATGTTGGCTGAAGGAGTTATTGGTGTGCAACTGTACTATCACCATAAGTAGCGACTCAGTGTAGAGGACAAGCATGACGGACAGCTTCAACACAGACCCTGCCTTGAGCTCAAGACTCCACAGCGAGAACAAATCTGAAGCCAGCAGCTGGATGACAAGACATAAATCAGAAAAATGAATAAGTGTGGAGTGAGAGATGTTTAATCAAAGCGGTGGAGGAGTGCAGGGCCTATCAGCAGCATGGCACGTTTATGGACTCGAATGCTTTTAGCCTAGTACCACCTTACTGACAGATGCTGACCCTTTGTACTGTGACGACATATCTAGAAAGTCACTGATAGCTCATGAAAGAAGAGATGAGAAAAGAAGATGAGATGAGATAATAGATGTGATGGGGAAAGAGATGAGAAGAGATGGCAAAAACTGAAAATGGAGAGATGAGAAAGGAGATGATGAGATGAGAGAAGCAAGGCTGGTATAGTTTACTGAAATCGAATCTATTTAAAACACTTCTTTTAATTAAAAACAAATGAAATATCGGCCTAAGTATTGTTAGAAAAACTTGAACTAAATAAAGATTAGAAATGTCATCACAGCAAGTAAAGCCACTAAAAGTATTAACTGAAAACAAATCAAAATTAAAACAAAAAAATGCCATATAAAATAAAAAGTAATTTAATTAAATAAAATGACTTTATATCGCTGTAAAATATATATATATATATATATATATATATATATAATCAT